>NW_025965689.1:601814-616041 GCF_021869965.1 Rhincodon typus
CAGAGACACATTGAACTCAATTTCCAGTGATATGCATTCAAGCCAACAGTCAAACACAACCAACAAAATACAAATAGTTTTTTTTTTCTCTGTATTCTCAACACACACCTCCCCGTTTCAAAAAATTTCACCATTTGTAGCCTATTGACATTTACAACAATTTTGGAAATGAATAGACTGAAGTTTCATCTGAAATAGACACAAAAGAACTGCAGTAAATCTACATTTAGTAAGCATTTTTTAAAGTTACTGTCAAGGTGAAGAAATAGTTCATGCTGTTACATAGTTATACCAACGTGTAGTAGATAATGAGCACAGATATGTAAGAAAACATTCACATTATCAGTAACCGAGCAATATTAATCTTTTGACAAATAGATGCCCCAGGCATAGACAGAACAATTAAATAACGTGCCTTCCAAATGCACATCCTGTGCCAAAGCCTGACACACAATGCTGACAGAGTGCACGCACACACTCTCCGACGCACACACACCCCACTGAGTGATTTACAATGAGTTGTAAATATATAAACTATCCCATCACAAGTGTTACACAATCTAACAGCCATGAAGATGATATATATTGCAAGCCTCAGAGCATGTAACATTGAAAATGATTTCCACTCACGGATTTCAGGTCAGAGAGCTAGCCTTTCATGATAAGAGACAAACAGAACAGAATGTGAGCTAAATACTTCAATCCCCATGTGTACATGCACTCCCATGTTCACAACGTGAATATCACTCGTTCGCTACATTGGAAAAAACTGGACAAATTTTGTGACACACTGAATTCCCATGAAGTAGTCCAAGAAGTATATCGAACAAGAGATTCAGTGCACCTCTATATGTCTCACCACCTCTTAGACTTAGAGAGGTAATTAAAGTATCATTTCCTTTTGTACAAACTGCAGAAATTGCAAATCAGGACAAGTTTCAGATTGAAACTGATATTGCCATTGATTTTGTTTGCACAAAACAACGAACTGAATAGCGGAACCCATCTGATACACTTCTACTGAATATAAACTTTGCTATTAAATGGACCAGAAGGAAATCAAATATTGACCTGAAACGATACAGAACATAACCTACATTCAAGCAGATAACCTAACTTGTTGACTATACAATTAAGAATGTCTCATACAGTGAGCTTGCAACAACATATGAACATGAAACTCTAAACACATTCAGACCAGAGACTGACCAAGCCAGAATAAAACTTGAACTGTACCCTAGAAACTTGACAGCGAGAGAATAATAAATGCATTCACACATTCACAAACCAGATAGTGACAGGTATAGTTTAATAACTCATCTCTCAGATTTGCAGGGCAGGATCTGACTGGAACAAATGGGTAAATACACTCGCACAGCCATGGAGAAGAAACTGACAGGCACATATTGATAAATATATTCACACATCAGAAAATGACAGGGACAGAAAGACACTTACATGCACACATGACAGGAAAAGAAAGCATAAACCTATATAGATTGATAACTACATTAATATTCACAGAAGAATTTGACAGGTACATATTTGTACCATTTGCATAGGACTTTGGCTCGACCACATTTGGAATACTGCGTACAGTTCTGGTAGCCACATTACCAAAAGGATGTGGATGTTTTGGAGAGGGTGCAGAGGAGGTTCACCAGGATGTTGCCTGGTATGGAGGGCGCTAGCTATGAAGAGAGGTTGAGTAGATTAGGATTATTTACATTAGAAAGACGGAGGTTGAGGGGGGACCTGATTGAGGCCTACAAAATCATGAGAGGTATAGACAGGGTGGATAGCAAGAAGCTTTTTCCCAGAGTGGCTGACTCAATTACTAGGGGTCACGATTTCAAGGTGAGAGGGGAAAGGTTTAAGGGAGATATGTGTGGAAAGTTCTTTCGGCAGAGGGTTGTGGGTGCCTGGAACGTGTTGCCAGCAGAGGTGGTAGAGGCAGGCATGATAGCATCATTTAAGATGTATCTAGACAAATACTTGAATGGGCAGGGAGCAGAGGGATACAGATCCTTGGAAAATAGGCGACAGGTTGAGATAGAGGATCTGGATCGGCGCAGGCTTGGAGAGCCAAAGGGCCTGTTCCTGTGCTGTAATTTTCTTTGTTCTTTGTTCTTTGTAACACGCTTCTGCATTCACGAAAGAGGAATTGGTGGGTATAGATTGATAACTAGACTCACATATTACACAGCAGAAACTGAGAGAGACAGATCGATGATTACAGTCACATCTTCACGTGACATCTTCACAAGTACAGAACAGTGATTATCACTCTCACACATATATTCATCGCCTGCAGCACAGCAAACAGTCCTTTCTCTCATCGAGTCTGCATTGTTAAGAAATAACCAGCCAACAATTCTACACTCATTCAGTCAGCATTCAATTTCCATAAATGTATCATGGTGGCAGAGGAACTACCACCCCCACCTTTATCACCAGATAGTTCTCAATTTCTTCACTTAGCAGGAATAGATCTTTTTTATTCTATCCTCAGCAAGAGGACTTTATAATCATGGACCTTTTGTTTTCAAATTAGCTTAAATTTTTTTCAAATACCTCTGTGTTCCTCTTGACACTCCATATGAATTATTACATAAAACACAAGAAAACTACATGCCATTTTTTCAAACAAGCAATACAATAATATAACCATTCTCATTTATATTTTGCAAGGAGAGGTCAACAGTATTTATTCTTCAGTAAATTCAGTTTGACTGTTCCAGTTTTGTCCACTGCATGACAGAAAACAAAATTTCAACACAGAGCAGGGTAATGTCCATGCCATAAAACAAAATCGAAGGAAATAAGCCAATTTTCTTTCCTGCACAAGCAACATTGTGGTCAGTCAACTGCAATGCAGTTGATTTGTTCGTTTCACTTTCCCTTTGGCAATAACATATTAAATTAACATCTTTACTTTAGCAGTATTCCAAAACTTATGTTGCTATACAATGTTGAATGATACTAATATCATCCTGAAAATATCTTTTGATATCACCACTGCTGGTTAGACTCTGCAATGTATCCTTTACAAAGGTCCATTGTTTTTCCCTCCTCAACTCTGAAGAAAAGCACAGACTCATTTCTGTTGCAATGTCTTGCATTTTCACTTGCTTATAAATGCTGTAGGCACAAACAACTGAAGAACATAGGCTCTTTCCCATTTGCGACAGGAGAGATGAACTGAAAACTCTCTCCTCTCCCATTGTGGTAACAGGCTCTCCACTTTAAAGAAATATTTAAACTGATCAGTAACGTAGTACAGGAAGATGGAAATAGGATCAATTGAATGTATCTATCAGTCTTGTTTCATAACAGCGGCTCTTTTCAAAAACATCTTTCTATATAAAATCTGGGCATTTACACAACAGAGAGCAGCCCTAGTCCTCAGTGTTAAATTTTAGTTTCCAAGTTCTTCACAAAATAATCTGGCTGTTTTCTGTTGACAGTCTGTCATGTATGAGCTAAATTTTAACGACAATAGACTGAAACGTGCAATCCCATTGAACAGCACATATCGACGGGTAGAGAAGTACTTCCCAAATGCATAAATTGTACAAAAGAATGGAAGAAACAAAACTAATTGTGCATTCACAAAGAAGACGAAATAGGCTGCACCAGTTATTCTCCTTATTCATGCAATTAAGGACTTGAAGGAAACTGATTTTCTGATACAACAAATAGTGCAGTGAGATTGTGCCAATACACAGTGGGTACAGAATAACTTAGCCTGGCAACATCTCTGTGCTTTCTAGTAGATACCCAGGCAAAAACAAAAAAAAATGTCATTACTCTTAAAGATCACACAGTTGGGAGGGCTAGCCTTTCATTAAGCATTTACAGGACTGGGTGAGAGTGAAGTACTTCAATCCCATTTTGAGAGTGCTTTCCTTTAGGATTAAGTATGAGGTATCATCTTGGCATAAAGTAAATTAGTCTTGTTCACTACATTAGAAAATACTGAAGCTATTGCATGATCAATGATGAATTCTACTGAACAGCCTAAGAAGTAAATTGAAATCCAGATTAAATATGCCTCCAAATGTCTCACCATGTCTTAGATTTGGACACGTAACTAATGTATCAATTTCCTTTGTAGAAACTGAAGGAAATACATGTAAGCCAAGGTTAAGATGAAACAAACATTGCAATTTAATTTGCTTCCAAACAGGTACAAATTAAAAAGCAGCATACATCTCGTACAAAAGTACGGAATAAAGATGTTGTTTAATGGACCAAAAAAGAAATCAAATAGTGCCACAAACAGATACAGATACAAACATATAACCAGAGATTATTGGAAATAGTTTGAAGAAACGCTCATATAATGATCTTGTTACAGGAGGAATAAATTTGAAATACACATTCAGATGAGACTGACCAATCCTGATCAAACCTTATAATCATAAATTGTACAGAGACTTAATATTGTGGACGTTAACCAAACTGCATCTACAGTGTCAGAGACTGACAAAGGTATTAAATTATCTAGTTTCATTTACAGGATCTGATTCATATGGCATTGGGTAAAATCTCATTCATGTTGAGCAGCAGAGATTTGAACAACAAAAGAATGTCAGCAGTTCCTACAAGTAACATGTTCAGCATAACACGACATTCATGTACTCATGTGAAATATGATCACAAAGCATGAGGAACACATTGACACACAATACCAGAGACTGAATAGGTCCTATGCTGACCGTCAGCCTGATGCTGATGAAAACTAACTATAACCGCACTTACAATCTCGGTGAGAGACTAACTATAGCAGAAGCATGTCCACACTTTCTTAATGTAAGAAAAACTAATTTATAATACATTAATCCCACCTCATAAAGGGTATCAGACCGTACATGCAGAACTGGAAACACAAGCAGACATTTAGAAAAGGACAGTGTGACTTAGACCAATACCCATCTTTAATTCAGATTGGCAGCACATTAGAAAATGCTCTCTCATACAACAGGCGGATGCTGAAAAGAAAAATTGAAATTGGTACCTGTGGTCAGCATGGACTGTTGGACCAAAGGTCTCTTTCCCCGCTGTATGACTCTTTGACGAGATTACTACACTCTCATATTCACAAAGCAGAAACTGACAGGGAGAAATTAATAATTATATTTCCATATTCATAACACAGAAACTGACCGGAAAACGTTTATAAATGCACTTAAACATTCGCACTGCAGATAATGACAGGGACAGATTGATAACAATGTCCGTACATGCACATAGCCAAGAATGACAGATAGAAATGGATAACATATTCATGTAGAGGAAACTGAGTGTTACAAATTCAAAACTACATTTTTCTATTCACATTGCAGAAACTGATAGTTGCAGATGAATAACTACATTCTCAGGTTCACAGAGCAGAAACAGACAGATACAGATTGAAATTTGCACTCAAATATTCACGTTGCATGTTCATACATTATCATAAACAGATTAATAACAAAACTCACATATCTATATAGCAGAAACAGACACTGATTGATAAATGCAACTGCATCTTCACACAGCAATCAGTCCCTGTCAGTTTTCACAGTGTGGATATGTGATTTTAGTTATCAATCAATACCTGTCAGTGAATGCCAAGTGAATGTGTGAGGGTAGTGTAATGGATGTTAGCTACATGGATTTTAGTAAGACATTTGACAAAGTACCATGGCAGATGAATCAGAAATGGAAAAGCTCGTGGGATACAGTGCAATGTGTTAAATTGGAAGCAAAGTTGGCTTAGCAACAGGAATCAGATGGTAATGGTTGATGGCTGCCCTTGTGAATGGAAGGCTGTTTCAAGTGGTGTTCCACACAGCTCAGTATTGGGACTTCTGCTGTTTATTTTATATGGTAACAATTTGGACTTGAACATGGGGGATACAATTGGGAAACTTGCAGACAACATAAAAATTGACCGTGTAGAGGATAGCTATCCGCTCCGAAATGATATAGGTGGTTTGGTGGAAGGGGCAGATAAGTGGTACGTGGAGTTCAACTCTGATAAATGTGAGGTAATGCATTTCAGGAGGTGAAACCACAATAAATAGGAAGACATGAGGCGGTGGGGAGATTGTAGATAAAGCGAGCGGTCTTGGTGTGCAAGTGTACCAGACTATGAAAATAGCAGTACAGATGGATAAGGTTGTTAAACAAGGTATATAGAATGCTGTCCTTCTTTGGCAGAGGTATAGAACACAAAAGTAGGGATATAACAATGAAACTGCATAAGACACTAGTAAGGCTGGAACTGAAGTATTGTGTGCCGCTCTGGTCACCACATTACAGGAAGGATGTTGTTGCTCTGGAGAGAGTGAAGAGAAGTTTTACTAGAATGTTGCCAGGGCTAGAAAGTTGTAGCTATGAGGAGTGATTGTAGAGGTTGGGGCTGTATTCCTTTGAATAGTGAAAGCTGAGAGTGCCATGATTGAGGCATGTGAAGTTGGGATGGGGAGAGATAGAGTAGTCAGGGGGAACCTGTTTCCCTTGACAGAGAGTTTAAAAACCAAAGGTTGTAGATTAAAGTGAAACGGCAGGATGATGAGAGATGATGGGAGGAAAACCATTTTTATGAGAGGGTGCTTATCTCAAATACGCTGCCTGAGTTGGTGCTGGAGGCAGAGATTCTAAACTCTTATAAGAACATACCTGGACCTCCACCTTAAGTTCTGTAAGCTGCAGGGCTATGGGATGTGTGCAGGAAGATGGGATTATGATGGCCATCTGGTGGTGTTGTCAACATGGACATGATGAGCCAAATGGCCACTTTCTGTGCTGTATCATTTAAGTTGATCTATCATTCTATATCATTCTGTCCCTGTTAGTCTCTGCTGTGTAATACATAAATAATTTACCAAAGATTTAGAGTGACACATTGATAACTACACTCACACATTCAACAAGCAGGAACTAACATGAATAGATCAATAACTAAACTCATATCCACCGACAATCTTGCATTGGGTACTTCCAGTCATGGAGCTGTACAGGTATCATTTACTTTTGGGACCTCACTCAAACGGTGTTGAAGTTTTTAAAAATGATCAGACAAGGAGCAGCTCAGGGCAAGATTGGAATCAGACCCATAGTTATGTTAGAATTCCTCGATGATAATAAAATATCCAAATGATTATTAACTAAATGTTGTGTTGAACAGTTAAACATTGTCAAACCCAACTGATGTTGGTTTACAGGAGCTATCTCTTCTGTCTTCCTACAGAAAAACATCTGAAGTAACAAGACAAAGTAACACTTCTTCAGTACAAAGCCAAGTGTGACCAGATCCTTCTGACAAACAGCAGGTATGTTCCCACTGTCAGAGCAGAGAACATCCTTTCCACCGTCACAAAGCAGATTGTGTGTCTAATTCAATGAGCTTAATTTCCAACAGATAAGTTGGAGGAAATGAAACTTTATTTTTCTTTTCTCTCCATTCAAAATACCCAGTTCCAACAAATTTCAGCATTCATCACCCATTGACATTTACACCATTTTTGAAGATGGATGGACTGAAAGTATACACTCAGGAACTGAAAGAAATCTACATAAAATTACTCTAATAACAACTATCACATAATGAATCACACCTCCACCGATAATATTACTGGCTGCTGACAATTAAGCCACTTTTACAAGTAGAAAGTGACCAGTTTGGATTGATACGTAACCTCACTCATTTGTATTGCAAATGCAGACAAAAAAAAATGATGATGAGACTCACATATCGACATTGCAGAAACTGACAGGTAAAGATTATAAAGACATTCACATATTCACATCATAGAAACTGGTATGTACACATTAGTATACAACACTCACATTCCCAAGCAAACTGACAGCAACTGAACGATAACTACACTCACATATCCACATAGCAGAAACTGGCAGGTACATATTGATGACAACTCCCAATTTCACAGAGCATAAAGTGACAGGTACAGATTTGTAACTGCAATCACATATCCACAGATTTAAAAAATACTGACGGTTACAGTTTGATAACTATACTCAAATATTCACAAAGTAGATTCTCACAGATAACTTTACTTGCAAATTGTAAGGTACTGATAAGTACAGGTTTCTGTACGTGCACATATCCATATAGAAGAAATTGACAGGAAGAGATTGGTAATAACCTTGGAGACAGCAAGAACTCCAGATGCTGGAGTCAGCCTTCCTGGTTACACATGGCATAAACTGACGGGTACAGTTTGATAACTACTCTCATTCACAGAGCAAAATCTGTCAGGTCCTTATTGATAACTGCACTCACATGGTCACCAAGCAGAAACTTACAGAGATTGAGAACAGTGGCACTCAATTGGCAGAAACTTACAGGTGCACATTGATAATTGCTGTCACACTTGCATTGCAAGAACTGTCGGGGTCAGATTAATAATTATGCTGTTGTTGACTTGCTCGCCGAGCTTGTTGTTATTTGTTTACAGACATTTTGTCACCATACTACATAATACCTTCAGTGCACCTCTGGTGATGCATTGCTGTTCTGTCCTGCTTGCTGTCTATGTGCTGCAGTTTGCTGGGGTGGGCGGCGTCACTTCCGGATTTGTTTCTTAATGGTTGGTATATGGGGTCCTGCTCTACGCATTTGTTAATGGCATTCCGATTTGAATGTCAGACCTCCGGGAATTCTCATGCATGTCTTTGGTTGGCTTGTTCTAGGATGACTGTGTTGTCCCAGTCAAATTACTGTCCCTCTTTGTCCATGTGTGTTGAGATGAGTGATAGTTGGTTATGTCTCTTGGTAGCTGGTTGGTGTTTATGAATCCTGATGGCTAGTTTCCTACCAGTTTGGCCTTTGTAATGTTTTTGGCGTCTTTGCATGATATCCTGTAAATAATGTTGGTTCTGTCAGTTGTGGTTGTTGGATCGGGGTAATATGGTGGTCATTTCTAATATGTTTTTCATGTATGGTCGGGTGACTAGTGTCTCTGGATGTGTTGTGTTATCCACTTGTCGTCTGTAGTGTAGGTATCGACGGACTACGCTTTTCAGGTAACCGTCGTTTCTATAGACACTGTATCGGTGTTCTTCCTTGGCTTTACGCAGCTTCGGGTGCTGCAGTGTGTTGTGGCTCACTTGAACAGTGTTTTGATGCAGCTCCATTAGGGGGTATTGGGATGATTGCTATTGTAGTTGAGTACCTGATCAGTATGTATTAAAAACTGTAATAACTGCACACTCAGACTCTCGTAACTGAAACTGACAGATAACTAAATTGATAACTAATTGATAACTAAACATTCACAGAGCAAAACAGTGTCATGGATAGACTGATAATTTCAGAAACATATTCACTGAGTAGAAACTGATTGAAAGAGAATGATATCTATACTCAGGTACCCAGATAGCAGAAACTGACAGGAACAGGTTGATGATAACACTGACAGGTATAGATATATGATTATACTCATGTAGTCACAGAGCAGAACCTCACTGTTACATATTGAAAACTGCACTCACAAATTCATCTCACAGAAACTGATAGGTACAGATTCTCATATTAACATAGCTGAAACTGACTGGTAGAAACTGAGAATAAACTCACATCTTCAGACAGCAGAAAGTGAATAGTATGGACTGATAATAGCACTTGCTCATTCATGTTACAGAAACTGACAGGCGTCCATGGATAACAACACTCACATATTCAAGTCTGACAAACTGACAGGTACAGGGTGATAACGACACTCTCTCATTCCAATTGCATTAACTGACAGATACAGATTGATGATGGCACTCATACATTCACATAACAGAGACAGATAACTGCATTTATTCACATAACACAAACTGTGAGGACTAGGTTGACAACTACACTCACACATTCACAGAGCAGAAACTGAAAGGTCCAGATAGATACCCACACTCTCATATTCACACAACAGAAACTATCAGGCATAGACTGATAATAACACTCTCTGTTTCACACAGCATAAACTGACAGGTTCAGTTTGATAACTACACACATTGATTGATTGAGTAGAAAACACCAGGGATAAATTGATAACTAAACTCACAGACTGACATTGCAGAAACTGACCTGCATAGATTGATAACTATATTCATCTTCTCACAGCAGAAAATGACAGGGACAGGTTGTTAATTACAGTCACACATGCATATTACAGTAACTTGCAGGGACAGATTCATGACACTCACAAGTTGACATGACAGAAACTTGACTGAGTTAGACAGGTAACTACACTCCCTTATTCACTTTGCACATACCTACAGGAACAGGCAGAGAACTACACTATCACACTTGCATATCAGAAAGTGTCAGTTACAGATTGATAACTGTGCTCAAATAGTCAGCTGGCAGAAGCTAACATAAGATCGATAACTAAACTCAAATATTGTAATAGCAGAAACTATGGAGACTGAAAATGACACTGACAGTCACAGAGCTTAAAACAAAAACTGACACATTCAGATTGATATTACCTCACAATCACATAGCAGAAACGGGCAGGGAGAGAATGGTAGTTACACAAACATTCCCGGAGCAGGAGGTGACAGGTACTGACTAACAACTGCACTGTCATATTCACAGTGCAGAATCTGATAGGAACAGACTGATAAATACACACACACATTCACACAGCATTGACTGTCTGAGAAAGATTGATGACTGCACTCCCATATCGACAATACAGAAACTGAGAGGAACAAAGAGTCTGGCAGCAACAGAGTGATAACTAAACTCTCACATTCTTATAACAGAAACTGTCATGGATAGACTGAAAATGTATTTATCGAGCATAACCTGACAGGTACAGTGATAATGCTGCCAAACATTCACAGAGCACATACAAAAATAAACAGATTGATAACTAAACTGCCATTTTCACATGACAGGAAACTGACAGGGACAAATTAGTAAATACACTCATATAATCACGTAGCAAAGACTGATAAGGACAGAATGATAACTACAATTACACATTCACACGGCAGAATCTTTCAGGAATAGACTGATAATTGTACAAACAAACTCACTTAGGAGAAACTGACAGTCACAGATTTAAAACCACACTCTCATTTTCACAAGCTAAAAACTGGTAGGTACAGTGTAACAACTGCACTCAAATAGTCACAGAATAAAGTCTCCCAGGTACAGTGTGATAACTACACTCTCACATCTGCCTAACAGAAACTAAACTCACATATTGACAGAGCAGAAATTGGCAGGTACAGACTAATGCGTGCACTCTTGTATTGATACAACAGAATGGACACGTAGGTACGAGTAACTACACTCATGCATTTTCTGTCAGGCATAGATTGAGAACTATGCCCACACATTCACATAGCACAGATCGAAAGGTACAGACTAATAATGTCACACATTTGGACGACAGAACTTGACAGAAATGACAGAAGAAGGTGACCTGAGATATTGAGGGACATTGAGGGTCTGGTCGGGAAAGGGAAGAAGGCATACATTGGGTTTAAGCTATCAGGCTCAAGTGAATCCCGAGATAACTATAAACAGTGTAGGAGCACACATAAGAGGGAAATCAGAAGAGCAAAAAGCTGGCATGAAATGGATCTGGCGGAAAAGGTTAAAGATAATCCCCAGAGGCTCTATAGCTATATTAAGAGTAAAAGGTTGGCTAGGGAGGGAAGAGGTCCCCTTAAAGATCAGGATGGTGGTCCATGTGTGGAGCCACAGGAAATGGGGAGGATTTTTAATGAATATTTCTCCTCGGTGTTCGCTGAGGAGAGAATCATGGATGCTAAGGAAATAAGGGAAGGAAGTGGAGATATTTTGGACCGCATACATGTTACCAGAGAGGGAGTGTTTGCAGCCTTAGATCGTATTAAGGTGGATGAATTCCCAAGGCCTGATCAAGTCCATTCTCGGATTTTGTGGGAAGCTAGGGAAGAAATTGCAGAGGCCCTTCCCTTGCAGAGATTTTTGCTTCATTTTTAGCCACTGGTGAAGTTCTGGAAGACTGGAGGGTGGCTAATGTTGTTCCATTGTTAAAGAAAGGGAGCAAAGAGAATCCAGGGAACTTCCAGCCAGTGAGCCTAACATCAGCGGTCGGCAAGTTATTGGAGAGGATACTGAGTGACAGGATCAATCAACATTTGGCTAGTCAAGGTTTGATTACGGATAGTCAGCATGGATTTGTGTGCAGGAAGGCACATCTGACAAATCTTTGAGTTTCTCAAAGAGGTAACCAAGTGGATAGTTGAGGGGAGGGCAGTGGATGTAGTCTGTATGGACTTCAGTAAGGCCTTTGACAAGGTCCTGCATGGCAGGCTAGTAATGAAGGAATCCAGGGAGAGCTAATTTGATTCAAAATAGGTTCAATGGTTCGGAAGCAGAGTGTGATGGTTGAAGCTTGTTTCTTGGACTGGAAGCCTGTGACTCGTGGTGTGCCACAGGGGTTGATGCTGAGACCTTTGTTGAGTGGCTCGGTATCTCATTGGTTAGCACTGCTGCCTCACAGCACCGGGGACCCGGGTTCGATTCCATCCTCAGGCAATTGTCTGTGTGGAGTTTGCACATTCTCCCCGTGTCTGCATGGGTTTCTTCCGGGTGCTCCGGTTTCCTCCCACAGTTCACAGATGTGCAGTCTAGGTGGATTGGCTCTGGGAATTTGCCCGTAGTGTTCAGGGATGTGTCGGTTAGGTGGGTTATAGGGGGGATTGGTCCGGGTGGGATGCTCTGAGGGTTGGCATGAACTTGTTGGGCCGAAGGGCCTGTTTCCACATTGTAGGGATTCTATGATTGTGTGATAAGTGATCTTGATGTGAATGTACAAGGCATAATTAGTATGTTTTCCAATGATACAAAATTAGGAGGTATTGTTGATAGTGAGGAATGTTATCAAAAATAACAGAGGGATTTAAGAAGGACCTGAGGGTGTGGTGCATATGTGGAATAGGCTGCCAGAGAAAGTTGTTGAGGCAATAGCAGCAATGAAAAAATATTTGAATGGGAAGGTTTTAGAGGGATATGGACCAAATGCAGGCAACTGGAATTAGCTGAGACGGCACCATGGTCAGCATGAACCAGCTTGGGCTGAAGGGCCTTTGTCCATGCTGTATGACCTCAGATTACAACAGGACCTTGATCGAAAGGACCAATGGGCTATGGAGTGGCAGCTGGAGTTTAATCTTGATAAATGTGAGGTGCTACATTTTGTAAGGGAAAATCAGGGCAGGACTTGCACACTTCATGGTAAGCTCCAGGGAAGTGTTGCCAAACCAAGAGGCCTTGGAGTGCAGGTTCACACCTCCTTGAAAGTGGAATTCCAGGTAGACAGGGCAGTGAAGAAGGTGTTTGATACAATTGCCTTTATTGGTCAGTGCATTGAGTGTATATTGAGGATTGGGAGGTCATGTTGTGATTGTACAGAACATTGATTAGACTACTTTTGAAATACTGCATTCAGTTCTGGTGTCCCCTTGCAATAGGGAAGGTGTTGTTAAACTTGAAAGGGTTAAGAACATGTTTGAAAGGATGTGGCCACAGTTGGAGAGTTTGAGCCGCAGGGAGAGACTGAATAGATAGGGCTTATTGTGGCTTGTTTTGTGGCTTGTTTTCCATGGAGTGTCAGAGGCTGTGTTGTGACCTTATAGAAGATTATAAAATTAAGGGGGGCATGGATAGGGTGAATAATCAAGTTCTTTCGCCCAGGGTAGTGAAGTCCAAAACTAGAGGGCATGGGTTTTGGATGAGAAATTCAAGATTTAAAAGGAACTTAAGGTGGGCAATGTTTGCACACAGAGAGTGGTGCGTAACTGCATTGAACTGCCAAAGGAAGTGGTGGAGGTTAGTACAACTACAACATTTAAAAGGCATCTGGACGGGTATATGAATAGGAAGGGCTTAGAGTGATGTGGGCCAAATGCTGGTAAATGGGACTAGATTAATTTAGGATATCCGGTTGCCGTGGATGAGGTGGACCCAAGAGTGCTCTACATCTTTATGACTGTATGACAGGAACAGATTGTGAGAGAGTAATAATCATCCACACTGCATCAACAGACAGTGTCAGATGGATAACTGCACTCCCATTTTCATATAGCAGAGACTGACAGATATTCGACAAACTATCTCTCATTAAACCTCAATCTCTTAACAACACAATACTGCTCACAGTGTAATGCAGAAATCGCAGAGTGATGAAACAAACTAATGTTACACACAAAAGGTTGCTGTGAGCAG
>NW_025965689.1:616541-629541 GCF_021869965.1 Rhincodon typus
ATATGTCTCGAGTAAAACATTTGAAATAGTGCCTATTGTTCTTTTCAACAGTTAGTGTGTTGGAATCTGGTAACATGAACTATGTCAACATTGCAGTATCTTCGGGTAGCACCTTAGATAGAGCTGTGCAATTATTGCTCAGTTTATGAATCTCACTCAATTGATATCGAATTATATATTTAAAAAAAAAATCCTCAGACAAGGAGCAGCTCGATGTAAGAATGGAATCAGACTTGTGTTTGAATTGATGGCTTTAAAGAAAAGACAGAATTCTCATGACACAATGTTCTCGTCCAACAGGTTTATTTAAAATCATAAGCTTTTGGAGTTCTGCTCCTTTGACAGGTGAAGTTAAAGAAAAGAAACATCCTAATAACTATTAACTGAATATACGTTAATCTGTTTGAGATTGTCAAACTTGGCTGATGTTGATTTACAGGAGATATCTCTTTTGTCCTCCTCCAGGCAAATACTCCAAGGACCAAGATGATGTAATATTTCCTCGGTACAAAGCCAAGTGTGAGCAGCTGCTTCTAACTAACAGCAGGTATGTTACCGCGATCAGAATGGAGAATATCCTTTCCACAGTGACAGAGCGGATTGAATCAGACTTATATTGAGCTCAATTTCCAGAGATGTATCCAAAGATACAACCAACCAAGCACAACTGAGGAAAGGCAAGTCTTTTTTTGTTTCCATTGTCAATTGACATCATGCTAGTTCCAATTAATATTATTCATGGCCCATTAACATTCACATCATGTTTGAAATGTTAATGGCTGACTCCTTGTTGAAAGTATTCAAACAGGAACGGAATCAAGTTTACATTTAGTAAGGGTATTTTATAATGTCACAAACCAGAAAAAGAAAGACTCCTCCTACCGCCTCCTTGATCATGACCCCGCCTCTGACCACCAAAACATCATCTACCAGACCATCCACAACCTCATCACCTCAGGTAATCTCCGACCTCATCGTTCCCCAACCCCGCACCACCCATTTCTGCCTCCTTCCCAAAATCCACAAACCCGACTGCCCTAGTTGACCCATTGTCTCTGCGTGACCCTGCCCCACTGAACTTATCTCCAATTATCTTGACTCCATTTTCTCCCCCCTGGTCCAGGAACTCCCCACCTACGTCTGTGACACCACCCACGCCCTCCACCTCCTCCAAAACATCCGATTCCCTGGTCCTCAACACCTCATCTTCACCATGGATGTCCAGTCCCTGTATACTTGCAATCCCCATGCAGATGGCCTAAAAGCCCTCCACTTCTTCCATCTCCCGCAGGTCCGACTAGTCCCCCTCCACCGATATCCTTATCCGCTTAGCTGAACTCGCCCTTACCCTAAACATCATCTCCTTCAACTCCTCCCACTTCCTACAGACAAAGGAGCATGAGCCCAAGCTATGCCTGCCTCTTTGTAGGATACATGGAACAGCCGCTCTTCTGCAGCTACACTGGCCCCATCCTCCGTTATATCGATGACTGTATCGGCGCCACCTCGTGCTCCCACGAGGAGCTCGAACAGTTCATCCACTTTACTGAAACCTTCCACCCCAACCTTAAGTTCACCTGGACCATCTCTGATACCTCGCTCTCCTTCCTGGACATCTCTGTTTCCATCTCTGGCAACCACCTGGAAACTGATATCTATTTCAAGCCTACCGACTCCCACAGCAACCTCGAATACACCTCCTGTCACCCACCTTCCTGCAAGAATGCCATCCCCTATTCCCAATTCCTTTGCTTCTGCCGCATCTGCTCCCAAGATGAGGCATTCCACTCCCGGATATCGCAGATGTCCTCGTTTTTCAAGGACTGCAATTTCCCCTCCACAGTAGTCGAAAATGCCCTTGACCGCATCTCTCGCGTTTCCCGCAACTCATCCCTCACACCCCCCCTCCACAATAACAACAAAGACAGAATCCCCCTTGTCCTCATGTATCACTCCACCAACCTTCGGATTCAACGCATCATCCTCCGCTACTTCCACCACGTACAATCTCACCCCACTACCAAGGACGTTTTCCCTCCCCACCCTTATCTGCCTTCCGGAGGGACAACTCTCTCTGTGACTACCTCATCCGCTCCACATTCCCCACTAGCCCTACCACCCCTGGCACTTTTCCCTGCAACTGCAGGAAGTGCTACACCTGCCCCGTAACCTCTTTCCTCATCCCCATCCCAGGCCCCAAGAAAACCTTCCACATTAAACAGATGTTCACCTGCACATCTGCTAATGTGGTGTATTGTATCCACTGTTCCCGTTGTGGCCTCCTCTACATCGGGGAAACCAAGCAGCGGCTTGGAGACCACTTTGTCGAACACTTACGCTCACATCGTGACAAATGACTGCACCTCCCAGTGGCAAACCACTTCAACTCCCCCTCCTACTCCTTGGACGACATGTCCATCCCAGGCCTCCTCCAGTGCCACAACGATGCCACCCGAAGGCTGCAGGAACAGCACCTCATATTTCGCTTGGGAACCCTGCAGCCCAATGGTCTCAATGTGGACTTCACAAGCTTCAATCTCCCCACCCCCAACCTCATCCCAAAACCAGCCGAACTCGTCCCCGTCTCCTTGACCTGTCCATCTTTTCTCCCACCGATCCGCTCCTCCCACCTCACTGACCAACCCCCCACCCGCACTTCCTGCCTACTAGCCTCATCCCCGCCTCCTTGAACTGTCCGTCCTCCCTCAACTGACCAACCCCCATCCCAACTCCCTACCTACACTTACCTTTACTGGCTCCAGCCCCACCTCCTTGACCTGTCCATCTTCTCTCCACCTATCTGGTCCTTTTTCCACCTGCCATCATCGTCTCCTCACCTCTCTATTTATTTGAGTCCCCTTCCCCTCCCCCATTTCTGAAATAGGGTCCAGTCCCAAAACGTCAGCTTTCCTGCTCCTCTGATGCTGCCTGGACTGCTGTGTTCATCCAGCTCTACACCCTGTTACCCCCTCAAAGAAGGACATCACCGTTGTTACATAGTTTCAACAACCACGTGTGACAAGTCGTGTTACTGACAAGTAGCAAATCACTACTGAGCACGTACAGACACATACACAAAGGTGCTGACTGATTCAGACTGAGTCCCAAATATGCTTATTGTATCAAAACATAAGATACAAAGACTAACGACAATGTGTACCCATACACACTACAGGTAACAGAAGTGAATACATACAAAATGTTTATGGCTGTTTTTTTATATAAGCAGAGGAGTCTACAGGACAGAAAAAAGACCTTTCAGCCCATCAAGTTGATAATAGACAAAAACAAGCACCTGACAATTCTAATTCCATTCAGCCAGCATTCCATTGCAATAAGTGTGTCACGGCAGTATACGATTTGCCAACCTCAACTTTATCACAAGATAATTCTCAACTTGTTCACCTTCAGGAATAGAAACCATATTTTCCATCTGTCTAGCTTATTTTTTTTTTTTTTGAAAGAAGAACATTGTTTAACTTTGTTTCCAAATTCACTTCAGTTTTCTACAGTGTCACTTGCCCCTCCCAATGAAATATTGCAAAAAAGCAAGAAAATAGAATGCAATTTCTTCACATTAATGATATAATCACCATTTAAAGCAATGAAGAATGATCCATTTAACTAAATCTTGTAATTGTTAAATTTTTTATCTTTTTTTAGCAAAAAGAGTTCAACCATGTTCAACAAGTTTAAATCTTCTCCACTGTGAGACAGAAAATACAAGTCTTTTTGCTTTCCTCATCCCCACCACACCGCTTTATAAGAGTATTGCTGATGGCTTGCACCATTACACCACAGAGCAGGGTTATGTAATATCCATGACAGAATAATTAAGTGAATTAGCCAATACTCTTTCCTGTAGAAGGAACATTGTGGTCATTCAGCTGAATACAGTTGATTTGTTCATTGCCCTTTCCCTTAGATTCTAACAAAGGAAGTCACATCTACCCATTCCTCAGCATTATTCACAAAATTATGTTACTATGCACTCAGAAAAGCTGATGACATCCTGAAGAACAGCCCTTGATATAATTTCTCCCAGTTAGACTCTGCACTGTTGGAGTTACAAAACCCTTTGCTTTTACATTACACAAAAAAAAATGCATGGAGCAAAAACTGACAGGTATGGGTTGATAACTGCACTCATACTTTCTCAAAGCAGAAACTGACAGGCATGGATTGATAACTAAATTCACAGATTCACAAAGCAGCAGCTGGCATGTACAAATTGATAACTATACTTAGATATTCACAGAGCAGAAACATACAGAGAAAGATTGATATCTGTACTCTTCGTCATGTTGTAGAAACATATATGTACAGATTGCTAACTACACTCATAAACACATATATCAGAAACTGACAAGGAGAAATTGCTATTTATATTTCTATACCAGGGCTGGCAGGTCCAAATTGCTAAGCACATTCACATATTCACAGCACACTCACTGGCTGATAGGGAAAGATTGATAAATGCCCTGAAATAGTCACGTAACAGAGACTGCCAGTTACAGTTTAATAACTGCACACTCAGATACACAGAGCTGAAACTGACAGGGACTGACTGGTAAATAGACTCAGACGTTCACATGGTAGTTACTGACAGAGAAAGTTTGATAACAAATCTATCATATCCACATAGCAAAAACTGACAGGAACAGATTAATAATAAAACTCCCAGTTTCACATTGTTTAAATTGACAGATACAGTTTTATAACTAATCTGACATTTTCACAGAGCAGAATCTGACAAGTACAGATTGATAACTAAACTCAGATTGACAAGCAAATACAAACAGGTGTAGAGATGCACAACTACACTCATTGACATGGGAGTAATGGAGACCTACAGCTTGATAACTACAGTCACCCACCTGCATTACAGTAACTGTCAGGGACAGATTGATGACACTCACACATTCATATGACAGAAACTGACAGGTACTGATTAATAACTAAACCCACATTTGGATCTCGCAGAAACAGACAGAGACTGATAATTACACTCTCATTATCATTGCAGAAACTGAGATTTATAACTGCACTCTCACATGCAGAAACTGAGAGTACAGATTTGATAATCATAGTCGCACATTCATATTGCAATAAGTGATAGGGATGGAATGATCCTACCTATGAAATATTATAAGAAAGCAAGAAAACAATGTCATTTGTTCAAATTATCAACACAGCTTCCCACAAAATCCTGATATCCTGAAAATCTACAAAAACTAGATCAGGTCCTGGCGATTTAGCCACCTTTATGTTTTTTTTTACTGCCTCTAACACCTCCTGTTATGTCATGTGGACTGTTTTCAAGACATCCATGTTAATTTCCCCAAGTTCCCTCGCCTCCACAAGGACAGAATGATAACTAAACTCTTATTCAAATAGGAGAAACAGATGGGGAGAGAATGATAATTACTCACATTCGCAAACCTGAAACTGACAAGTGCAGATGAATAACTACACTCAGATTTACAGAGCAGAAGTTGATGGTGACAGCATGATAACTGCTCTCACATACTCACAGAGCAGAATCTGATGGTATATGTTCATAACAGAACTCTTACATTCACCTTGCAGAAACTGACAGGTATAGATTAATAACTGCACTCTCAGATTGACAAAGCAGAAACTGACAGGAACAATTTGATAAATACACTCACATAGCAGAAACTGACAGGTACAGATCAACTCTCTCATATTGACATTGTAAACCGAGAAAAATTGGTACAAATTAATAACTGCAGTCATATACTGGCATTGCAGAAATTGACAGGTACAGGATGACGACTTTCATCACATTTAAAAAAAACATAGACTGGCAGAGACAGATTGATAACTGCATTCCCACATGTTTCCTTTTTTTTTATTCATTCATGGGATGTGTCTGTCACTGACTATCCCTAATTGTGCACAGAAGGCAGTTAAGTGCCAACCACATTGCTGTGGGTCAGGAATCACATGTCGGCCAGACCAGGTAAGGATGGCAGATTTTGTTCCCAAAAGGACGTTAGAGGACCAGATTTTTTTCGTGGAGAATTGGCAGTAAACTCTTATTTTCAGTTTATTGTTGAATTAAAATTCCACCATCTGCCATGATGGGATTTGAACCGGGGTCCACAGAACAATACCTGGCTCTCTCGATTAATAGTCCAGCAATAATACCATTAGACTATTGCCTTTTCTATTCACATTCACATTCACATTCACATAGCTGAACCTGACAGTTATGGATTGGTAACTACACGCTCAAATGCATGGAGCCGAAAGTCACAGAATAGATTGATAACTGCACTCTTATATTAACAAAAGGGATGCTGACAGGAATGGGTTGATAACTGTATGCACAAGTTCATATTGCAAAAATTGGCATGTACAAATTGATAAATGCACTCACACATTAGCAAACCAGAAACTGATGGGCAGAGGGTAATAACTAATGAGTTAATAATTAATAATTCACGGAGCAGAAACTTACAGGTATAGTCTGATAATTACACAAGAGTATTCACTGGGGAGAAACTGACCAGGTCCAGATTGATAATGGCAATCATATTCACACAACAGAAACTGGTTGGTACACATTGATAAGCACACTCTCTCAATTACAGAACAGAAACTGACAGTCACAGACTGATAACTACATTTTCATATTCACGTGTCCGAAAATGACAGGTACAATTTAATGAATACGGTTGCATTTTTACAGGCAGAAACACTCAGGGTTATGTTAATAACTGCACCCACACATTCACATCTCAGGAACTGACAGGTAAAGATGAAAAACCAAGCTCACATATTGACATAACAGAAACTGAGAGGCATAGATTGATGCCTGCACTGTTACATTCAGATAGCAGAAAACGACAGACACAGATGGATAAGTATGCTCACCTTGCAGACACTGATACAAACATTACCACATTACAATCTAACAGGTAAAGACTTACAATGTCATTCTCATATTCACAAAGGAAAAAAAAACTGTCAAGTACAGTTTGATAACTATGCTCAAATAATCACAGCAGAATCTCACAGGTACATATTGATAACTACTCTGTCACATTCACCTTGCAGAAATTGACAGATACAGATGGATAACTACACTGACACGTACACAGCTCAAACTGACAGGAACAGGTTGACAACTGCACTCATTCATTCACGTGGCAGAAACTGACAGCTACAGATGATAACCACCACTCTCATATTCACAGAGCAGAAACTGACAGGGTTTACAAGTTGATAATCACATTCACATACTCACAACACAGAGACTGATAAGAAATGATTGACATATTCACCTAGCAGAAACTGACTGGTACATAATGATAACTACATTTATGTATTCATAAAGCTGAATCAGACAGGTACAAATTGATAACTAAACTCATATTGAAATAGCAGAAACTGAAAGTTAGAGACTGATAGCAACACTCAATCTCATAGCTGAAACTGCCAGGTGTTGGTTGATATCTACACTGAAATTCACATCGCAAGAAGTGGCAGGTATAGATTAATTCCTTTCTTAGATATATAGAGTAGACACTGACAGGGACAGGTTTGGAATTACACTCTCATTGTCACATAATAAACTCACAGGAACAAATGGATAATAACACTCCCACATCACATAGCATAAAATCACATTTTGATATTTACACTCAATTTCACACAGCAGAATCTGACGGGTACAGATAACTGCACTCATTTATTGACTTGGCTGAAACTGATGGGCATAGATTCAAACTTGTGCTCATGTATTCACATTGCAGAAACTGACGGGTGCACTCTCGTATGCAGTGAAAATTTCCTGACAAAATTTGAATATGTTATCCATCTCTAAAATTTATCCAAAATTTGATAAAGACGTTGAAATATTCGCAGGGCAGAATAACACATGTATATACTGATAATAACACTCTCGCATTCACCAAGCAGAAATTAACAGGGAAAAAATGATAAGTACATCATACATTCATGTTGCAGAGACTGTCAGGAGCAGTTGCTTCCAAAATTCTCATATTCACAGAGCGGAATCGATCAGGGATAGACTAACGATTACACACACACATTCAGCAAGCAAAACTGACAGGTATAGATTGGTAACTACATTTACAGATTCACACACAAAAGTCTGACAAGAACCGATCGAAACTAAATTCACAGATAAACTCATAGCAAAAACTGATAGGTACAGAATTATAAATACATTCACACGTTCACAAAACCAAAACCTAACAGTGAAAAAATGATAAATAAACACTCCGATTCAGAGAGCAGAAACTGATGAGGAAAGATTGAGAAATACACTAACATGTGCACATTGCTGAGACTGACAGGAACAGATTGACAAATACACCCACACTCTCAGACCAGAAACTGACAGCTACAGATTGATAACTACACACGTGTATTCACGTGGAAGAAAGTGGCATGGACATATTGATTGACAATCACTTGTTCGCATGACAAAACTGACAGGTAGAGACTTAAAATGACAGTCAAATTCACACAGCAGAATCTGACAGGCATAGATTAATAACTGCGCTCACACATTCATATTGGCTGAAACTGACCGGTATATATTGATAAATGCATTCGCACATTAACAAACCAGAAACTGACAGGTACAGATTAATACTGACACTCTCAGATGAACAGAGCAAAACTGACAGGTACAGGCTGGTAATTAAACTTGGACATTGAAATTGTAGAGACTGACGGGTACATATTAATAACTGTATTTGGATTTTCACAGGTAGAGATGGATAACTACATTCAAATATTCATACAGAAAAAGTTGGCTGGTACAAATTGATAACTATATTTACATATCCACAAAACGGAGACTAAGATGACAAATTGATCAATACATTGACATTACAGAAACTGACAGTGCTTTAAGCTGTGGGGCTATGGGCTGTGTGCAGGAAGGTGGGATTAGGATAGCCATCTGTTTGTCGTTGGGTTGGAATGGACAAGATAGGCCAAACAGCCCTCTTCAGTGCTATATCATTTCAATGGATGTATGGTTCTATATCAATCTGTCCCTGTCAGTCTCTGCTGTGTGAATACGTAAGTAATTTAACAAAGGCTTAGATTGTGTGAGTGTAGTTATCATTCACCAAGTAGGAACTGACATGAATAGATCAATATCTAAACTCATATTCACAGACCCACTTGCATTGGGTAGCCCCATTCATGGAACTGTACACCTGTTGGTTAGTTTCTGGACTTCACTCAATTGGTATGGAATTAACAAAAAGAAAAATCACCAGACAGGGAGCAGCTTAGAGCAAGAGTGGAATCAGACACACAATTCTGTTCAAATTCCTGGCTTGAAATAAAATATTGTAATGATTATTAACTAAACATTGCATTGATCAATTAAATATTATCAAACTTGGCTGATGTTAATTTACAGGAGGTTTTTCTTCTGTCTTTCTCCAGGCAAATACTTGAAGGACTAAGAGAAAGTGATATTCCCTCGGTCCAAGGCCAAGTGTGACCAGCCGCTTCTAACAAACAGAAGGTATTTTACCGCTGTCAGAGCAGGGAACATCCTTCCCACAGGCACAGAGCAGATTGAGTCAGACATACATTGAAGTCAATTTCCAGCGAGATATGCTCAAACAACACAGAGGAAATACAAGTTTTTTTTTCACCATTCACAATGCACACCTGCCCAGTTTGAACAAATTTCAGCATTTAAAGTTTGACAAAGATCTGCAGCTCAGGTAGTGGATAATGTTGCTGACTTGCTCGCTGAGCTGGCTTGTTTTTGTTCAGACGTTTTCATCACCATGCTCGGTGACATCACCAGTGGAGCCTCTGATGAAGTGATGTGTTCTACTCCTTGTGGAATTTATACCGTCTGGTCCGTTATGGTGAGTACTGTCATTTCTGGTTTTGATCTGTGAGTTTATGTATGGTCCGATTCTATATGTTTGTTGATTGAAGTATGGATGGAAAACCATGCCTCTTGGAATTCCCATGTGTGTCTATGTTTGGCTTGGGCTACTATGGTTACTTTGTCCCATTTCAACTGATGGCCTTCATTGTCTGAATGTATTGTATATTCAGACAATGAAGGCCATCAGTTGAAATGGGACAAAGTAACCATATAAAACCTGAAAGAACTCTGAATGCGATAAATCAGGAACAAAAACAAAGTTGCTGGAAAAACTCATCAGTAACTGGTTCTGAGGAAGGGTCACTGGACCCGAAAGGTTAACTCTGTTTTTTCCTTCACAGATTCTGCCAGACCAGCTGAGCTTTTCCAGCAACTTTGTTTTTGTTGGACAAAGTAACCATAGTAGCCCAAGCCAAACATAGACACGCACAGGAATTCCTAGAGGCATGGTTCTCCACACAAACATTAGAATAGACAATAGAATTGGACTCCATATATAAACCCATACAGATCAAAACTGAAATGACAGTACTCACCATGATGGACCAGACAGTATAAATTCCACACAGAGGAGAACAACATCGCTTCATTGAAGGCTCCACTGATGATATTACCTAGCATGGTGACACAACGTGTGAACAAAAACAAGCCAGCTCGGTGAGCAAGTCAATGTCACATTTCAGCATTCATCGCCCATTGACATTTACACCAGTTTTGAAGATGGATGGACCAAATACTCGTCCCAAATACACACTCAGGAACTGAAGCTGAGCTGCATTAAATCACCCTAATAACAACTACCACATAACAAATCACATCCTCATAGAGAATATTATTGGCTGCCAGAGAGTTAAGCCACGTTATCAAATTGAAACTGACAAGCATGTATTGATAGCTCTGCTCATTCATTCACATTGCAGAAACAGGCAAAAACAGATTGATGATGACACTCACATATTGACATAGCAAAATTAACAGGTAAAGTTTGCTGAAAACATTCACAAATTCACATTATAAAAACGGATATGTACACATTAATAACTATGCTCACATATCAACTAACAGGACCTGACCTATCCACATCATAGAAACACAGAAGAACAGATTGATAATAACACTCCCAGATTCACAGCATAACCTGACAGGTCCAATTTTATAACTGCATTCAAATATCCACAGATTTAAAAAAAAAACTGTCAGGTGCAATATGATAACTACACTCCAATTTTCACAAGCAGATTCTCACAGGTACATATTGATTACTAACTTCACATATCCATATAGCAGAAACTGACAGGAACAGCTTGGTAATAACCCTCCCAGTGTCACACAGCATGAACTGACAGGTACAGATTAATAACTGCATGCATATTAACAGTGCAGAATCTGACAGTTACATATTGATAACTACACATGCACACTCTCTCGCACACACTCTGAGCAGAAAATGACAGCTATAAATCCATAACTAAACATACAAATTGACATTGCAGAAACTTTTCAGGCTATTTGGATAACTACAGTCATATCTTCTCACAGCAGAAACTGACGGACATGTTGATAACTAGTCACACCACTAATATTGTGGTAATAGTGATGGATAGATTCATGACACTCAGATGTTCACATGATAGAAACTGCCAAATAACTACACTCTCATTCACATTGCACTTACCAACAAAAACAGGTTAATAACTACAATTACAGATATCAGAAAGTATGAGGTGCAAATGAATAACTGTGCTCAAACATTCATCTAGCAGAAACTGGCATTACAGATCAGTAACCGAACTCAACTGTTGAAATAGCAGAACCTGTCAGGTAGAGACTGAAAGTGCTGAAATAAAAACTGACTGGTACAGATTGATAAATAAAATCACATTCAAATTTCAGAAACTGGCAGGGACAGATTGGTAAATACGCTCACACATTCAGACAACAATAACTGTCCTAGAAAGATGAGTAAGCACATTCGTATTCACAATGCAGAAATTGATAAGAGCAAATTGATAATTACACACCCAGTTTCACAGCAAATTAACTGACAGGTACAGTTTTGATAACTACATTCACATGTTCAGACAAGAAGCTGACAGGCATGTATTGACACTCACATATGCACCTAGCAGAAATTGACAGGTCCAGATCAATCTGGACATAGCAGAAACTAAGAGGGCCAGGTTAATTGCACTAACTGACTGGGACACATTAATGACAACAATTACATTTTCACGTGTTAGAAACGGATAGGTACAGATAAGAAATACATTTCCATATTCCCAATGCAGAAACTGAGAGAGAGGCTGAGAACATAAACATATGGATAACTAAACACTCATTCACAGCAGAAATTGGTAAATACACGCACACACGTACATAGCAAAGACCTGATAGCAACAGATTGATAACTACAATTACGCATTCACACAGAAGAGAGCTTCGGAGATAGACTGATAATTACACAAGCATAATCACTGGGGAGGAACTGATTGGTACAGATTGATCACTACACACATTCGATCAGCAGAAACTGATGGACAGATTGTGAGGGAGTAATAATCATTCACCTAGTGGAAGCTGAAATGGCAGATCGATAACTGCACTCCCATTTTTACACAGCCAATAATGAGAGATAAACTAAGCCTTAATCAACCTGAAATTCTGAACAACACAATATCATTCACACTGTAATCAGGGACTCATTGATAGTGATAAAACAAAAAAAAATCTACACACAAGAGATTATCACAATTAAAATTTGCAAAAGGTATTGTGTTCAAAATATTCTTAAATGACAATAATCAGTGTGAATACAACTGACGTGTTGACAAATAAAGTTCAGAGAAAATCCATGAAAAACAATTATTGCTAGAAACTGAAATGCACAAAATAACATCCACACCAATTAAGTGCAAAGCAAGATTTCAGGAACTGAAATGTAGGCAGAAAGCTACTGACGCTGATTGAAGAGCCTAAGGGATAGAGAGTAAAATTTGTGTAATCAGCAGAAAGCGAAAGGCACGGGTTCACAGTACATCAGTTCTCTTTTGTTATCGAGGTAATCCGAGTAAAACT
>NW_025965689.1:630041-640066 GCF_021869965.1 Rhincodon typus
ACGCCCTTCATAATCTTACACATCTCTATCAGGTTGCTCCTCAGCCTTCTCTGCTCCAAAGGCAACAACCTAAGAATATCCAGCCTCTCTTCATAGCTGAAATGATCCAACCAGGCAACATCTTGGTGAATCTCCTTTGCACCCCTTCCAGAGCAATCACATCCTTCCTACAGTGTGGTCATGAAAACTGCACACAGCACTCCAGCTGCGGCCGAACCAAAGTGCTGTGCAGCTCTGACATGACCTTCTTTGTTACCAAGTTGCGTAGAGTAATCGTGAATTGGAAGGCAGGAAACAAGAATATGTTTGCGCGGTCCCTTTAAAAGATAGAGTGCTTTTCTAAGATTAGAGATTTATACAGAAAATGGGTCTGTAAGCAGCTGCAGATTTCAGACAGTACTAAAAATGGAAACATGTACTGATTGGATTCCAATTACGCAACCAATGGCTTGTTTTGATGTTTTGGCAATGAGCTGGAAGCAGTCAATTAATTTAAATCAAGCACTTGGGGATTGAAAGCCAATTGAATTTAAATCTGACGGTTTTGACAACCTCGGACCAATGCAATTGTCAGAAAAGGGACGGGTCATCATGGGTATATATAAAGAGCACATTTGGAAAATCGGCAGAGAGCCAACTGCCATCTGAAGGGTGTGAGAGCTAACCACCATCTGAGAAATAAGCACCCAGCTCACACAAAAAAATCACTAAGCTCTCTAAGAAAACATCATCCGGTCCACAAAAGGTACCACCACGGCACTTCGAGCAAGGAGTCTTCACTGAGAAAACATCCCTGATAGTAGAATCAGCGGAAGAAAAGTGTTTGTGGCGCGAGATCAACAGAAGGAAGAGCGTTCCAGAGACACATTCTATGCCAAGTTGGAGAGATTATGTTTTAATTTATTGTTGTCTTATTAATTGGGCTTATAATAAGAAGTGGGACTTGTGTTTATTTGGACAACATGCCAGGAGAATTCAGTTCAGTTAGGGAATACATTGTGCCTGGTGTATGGGGTGGGGTGGGTGGGGTGGGTGGGGTGGTGGGGCAAAAATTGTTCTGGTGTCAGTAATTCTGTTCATTTGGTCATTGTTAGGGGTAAATAAATAAATTGTTCTTGTTACTTGTGATCGAAACAGTGGAGATCAGGGGTTTTCTTTCTTTTAACCATTCTTTTATCAGATTACAAAGCAAGCTTCTCTGGGTGTTTCAAGGTCATTATTAGAAGGGAACCTCTACTCCCATAATAACAGATTGGGGCTTGTGTTTTGGGTTAATTATCCAAAGGGTTCGACCTTCCCCCGCTTCGTAACACCCTGCTCTTGGAATCTATGCAATGACCAATAAAGGCAAGCGTCCCTTATGCGTTCTTAACTACATGAATTGACCTGTCCTGCCACCTTCAGGAATATGTAGACGAGCACGAGATCCTTTTGTTCGTCTGAGCTTCCTAATGTTTTGCCATTCATGGAGTACACTCTTGTCTTGTTCCTTCTTCCAAAGTGCATCACCTCCCATTTAACAGGGTTAAATTCCAACTGCCACTATTTTGCCTTCTGACCAATCTGTTCATATGTTCCAGTAACCTAACACCTGTCTCCTCACTGTCAAACACTCGACTAATTTTTGTGTCATTCACAAACTTAGTCATCATCTCTCTCAATTCTTATCTACATCATGTACGAATATCACAAAAAGCACTGATCCCTGTGGTATGTCACTGCACACAGTGTTCCAGTCACACAAACCGCCTTTTACCATCACCCTCTGTTCCCCAGTACCGAGCCAATTCAGCTTGGCAAGTTACCATGCATCCCATCAAGGATTGATTAGGGACAGTCAACGTGGTTTTGAGCACGGGAAATGATGTCTCACTGACTTGACTGAGTTTGTTGAGAAAGAGACGAAGAGGATTGATGAAGGCAGAGCAGCCGACGTAGTCTATATGGATTTCTGTAAGGCGTTTCACAAAATTCCACACGGTAACCTGGTTAGCAAGGACAGATCACACGGAATACAGGGAAAACTAGCCATTTGGATACTCAACTGGCTCGAAGGTAGGAGGCAGAGGGTGGTAGTGGAGGAGGCTTGCTTCTTGAACTGGGGGCCTATGGCCATCGGTGCTGGGTCCAATTCTTGTTGTCATTTCTATTAATGATTTGGATGGGAATATAGGAGGTATGGCTAGTAAGTTTGCAGATGACAGAAAAATTAGTGATGTAATGGACAGCCAAGAAGGTTATCTAAGAGTACAACGGAATCTTGATCAGATGGGCCAATGGGCCAAGGAGTTGTAGATGGGAGTTTAATTTAGAAAAATGTGAGATGCTGCATATTGAAAAGGCAAATCAAGGCAGAACTTATACACTTAATGGTAAGGTCCTGGGGAATGTTGCTGAACAAAGAGACCTTGGAGTGCAGGTTCATAGTTCTTTGGAAGTGGAGTCGCAGGTAGACACAATAGTGAAGAAGGCGTTTGATACGTTTGTCTTTATTGGTCAGTGCATTGAGTATGGGAAATGTTTGGTTATGTTGAGGCTGGACAGGACATTGGTTAGGCCACTTTTGGAATACTATGTTCAGTTCTGTTCTCCCTGCTATCGGAAGGATGTTGCCAGGGCTGGAGGGTTTCAGCTGAAGGGAGACGCTGAATAGGTAGCGACTATTTTCCCTGGAGCATCAGAGGCTGAGGGGTGACCTTATAAAAGTTTATAAAATCAGGATGGGCACGGATAGGGTGAACAGCCAAGGTCTTTTCCCCAGGGTAGCAGAGTCCAAAACTAGAGGGCACAGGTTTAAGGTAAGAGGGGTAAGATTTAAAAGGGACCCGAGGAGCAACCTTTTCATGCAGAGAGTGACGCGTGTATAGAATGAGCTGCGAGAAGTAGTGGTGAAGGCTGGTACGATTACAACAATTAAAAGGCATCTGGATGGGTACATGAATAGGAATGGTTGAGAGGGATATGGGCCAAATGCTAGCAAATGGGACTAGAATAATTTAGGATATCTGGACAGCATAACCGAGTGTGACCGAAGGGTCTGTTTCCATGCTGTACATCTCGATGACTCTACATCGACATTGACTTCATCAGTCGAGGCACAGATTAGAAGAGCAGGGAGGTTATGTTGAAGCTGTACAGAATTTTGGTCAGACCACAGCGAGAGTACTGTGTACAGTCCTGGTCACCACATTATAGGAAAGATGTGACATTACAGGACAGATGTGCAGCTGACAGGAAAATTGGTTACATTGGTGATAGTGAGGAGGATGCTCTCAGGCTACAGTCTGATATTGATCAACTGGTAAATTGGGCAGAGGGGGCTGTGTGGTCATGCATTTGGGAGGTTTCAGGTATACATAATTCTGACAGTTATAGACAGTGCAGATCATGAGAATCTTTTCCCTCTGGTAGACATGTCTAAGACCAGAGGGCATAGGTTTAAGGTGAGGAATAAGTGGTTTCGAGGAGATCTAAGGGAGAAAAAGAATTCACCCAGAGAGTGGTAGAAATATGGAACGCACGGGCTGAGATGGTGATGGGGGCAGGTACTCTCGCAACATTTAAAAAGCATCTGAATGAACACTTAAAAAGCCAGAACATGGTAGTCTATTGACCAAGCACAGGTAAATGGGATTAGTGTAGTTTGGAGTTTGTTGGTCAGTATAGACACGGAGGACCAAAGGGCCTGTTTCTATGCTGTATGACTCTACGACTCACTGTAACTCAATTCTATGGGCTAAAAGGTACTTTTCTGGTGTTAGGTGACAGATCAGCATTGAATGATGGAACAGGGTCCAGGGACTGAATGGCCTACTCCTGTTCCTGTAAGATTACGAGGGTCACAGACAGGGTGGATAGGAAGCATCTGTTCCCTTTAGTTGATGGGTCAATAGGACATCATTTAAGGGGAAAGACAGAAGACTGAATTTGATGAAGTTTGTTTTTCACTCGGACGATGGTGGGTATTTGGAATACACCAGTTGGGAGGGTAAATGAAGCAGGAAACTTCACAACCTTTAAAAACATACTTGGCTGAGCACTTGAAACATCATAACTTTTCAGACGATGGGCCAAGTACTGGAAAGTGGGAACAGAGTAAATTAAGTTTTTTTTTTGGTGCAGACTCGATGGATCAAAGTGCCTCTTCTAAACTATATGATTCTATGACTCTACAATTCCTGACGGTGAGAAGTGCAAAGGGAAGATGGAGCTGCTCAGTCAGCAATGCACACTTGGTTGATGGGCAATGACAGAAACTTCAGAGATTCAGCAAACAAACACAAACATTAAACAGAGCAGGTTAGGCAATGGCAGAGCTGATCAGGGAGGAGAGAGGCGACACACAGTAATGGATGGCTTCAGATCCACAGTAAAGGAGTTACACCATCCTCAGAGAGGTGGATCCTCCCACAGATAACTGGCACACACCTCAAAAAAACCTCAAAATTGTAAAAGAATGGTCAAAGCTACTCACCGCTCAACAATTTCACTGTCTGCAATTTGGAAATCTCCCGCTGGAGCTGGCACCTGTAAAGATATCAGAAACACCGGAGTCAGAAAAATCCCACATTTGAGGAAATCCCTGGGGAGCGGGTGATGTCATTGTGCAATTGTCAGTGTGTGATGACATCACAGCCACAAACAGACAGCATTCTGGGTCTGTACAAACCAGTGATCACCCACACATTCTGACGGATGGGAGGGTCCCTGGGAGGGTGGACAGGGGCTTTATCAGAATGGTTTGAGGGATCGGGGATTTTAGTTGCAAGGCTGCATTCAAGAAACTCATTGCTCCAAGGTGAATAAAGGACACAGGGGGGTAATAGCGGTATAAAAGTTATGACAGTCAGAGGTTTACAAACAGAGAAAGAGGTCCTTCAGCCCATCAAGGCTGTGCCAGTCAGAAACAACGACCTTACTGTTCTCTTCCCATTTTTCAGCACTGGCCCAGAATCCTGCGCTGCACCCACACACACATCTAAATACTTCTTCAATGTTATGACTGTTTCTGACCCAACTACCTTTACAGGCAGCAAGTTCCACATTCCCACCGCCCTCGAGGGGAAAAATATTTTCCTCACATGCCTTCTAAAATCTCCTGCCTCTGATCGTAAATTTATGCACCCTGGTCATTGATCCCTCCACCGGGGGAGAAGTTTCTTCCTGACTGATGTGTTGATAGAAATCAAGTTAATTAGGGCAGGAGTGGGCCATTCGGCCCTTTGAGCCTGCTCTGCTATCAGTATTATCACGGCTGATCATATAACTCAATTTACCTTCCACATGCTTTGATTCCTTGAGCCAAATGCTATATCCGAATCCTTCTTGAAATCACACAATGGTTTGGCCTTGACGGCTTTCTGTGGTAGCAAATTCCACAAGCTCACCCCTCTGTGTGAAGAAATTTCTCCTTACCTCAGACCTAAAAGGTTTACCACATACCCTTAATCTGGGATTCCTGTTTCTGTGCATCCTGGCATCGGGAACAACCTTCCTGCATTAAACCTCTCTAAAAATATTAAGATTTTATATGTTTCTCTGAGATCACGCCCCCCCCCCCCACCTGATATTATCTGTTGGAATTTGTCAAAAGCCTTCTCAAAATCCACATAAACCATGCCCACTGATTCCCCCTCATGAACTCTGCTAATTAATTCCTAGAAGAATGCCAGGAGATTTGCCAAGCATCATTTCCCTTCAGAAATCCATGCTGACTCTGTCCAACCCAGCCACTGTTTTCCAACTGCTCTGTTATTAAGCATTTCATAAAATATCAAACCACAAATCAAAAGGGAATGAAACTGGTCAGAACACCAAGCATCAATCCAGGCAGCAGAAGCAACAATGGCACACCGCCCCTTATCTGTCCTATTAAGGTCTCCTTACCGCAAACTTGGAACGATATTGCTGTTCCTATATTGTTGGGTGGGTCAGAATCCTGGGGAATATATTGGATTAATGGTATCAGTGCTGGACTATTAATTCAGAGATTCAGGGAATGTTCTGGGAATCCAGATTCAAATTCTGCTATACGCCTCATAACGTATACATCTCAACTCTGCTCCTCTCAATCTCCTCTGCTCCAAAAAAACAATCCCAGTCTGTCCAACTTTTCTTCACAACTAAAACTCTCCAGCCCATACGGTATTCTGGTAAATCTCCTCTGTGCTGTCTCCAGTGAAATCACATCTCTCCTACTCGTTGGATTCCAGACCTGCACACAACACTCTAGCTGTGGCCTAACCAACTATATATACGTTTCCAGCATAACCTCCCTGCCCCTAAACGCTATGCCTCGACTAATAAAGGCAAGTGTCCCATTTGCCTTTTAACCACTTTACCTGCCTGTCCTCTTACCTTAAGGGATGGATGGACTTGCACAGCAGGGTCCTACGGATCCTCAGTCTGACAGATCCTCAGTCCTACATTGTTATTCATGTATTCCATTGGCTCGTTTGCCCTGCCCAAGTGTATCACCTCTCACTTATCTGAATTAAATTCCAACTTCTACTGATCAGCCCGTCTTACCAGCCCGTCTATATCCTCCTGTAATCTAAGTACAAAAGAACTAGCAGGAGTAGCAATTCAGCCATTTAATAAAATTGTGACTGATCTCATCCCACCCCAACTGCACTTTCCTGCTTACTGCCCATAAACTTTCAGCCCATGAATAATTACTCATTAAATTACTTCCTTAAATTTAATGTCCCAGCATTCACCTCATTATGAGATAGTGAATTTCACAGATTCACAACCATCTGAGACAAGTAATTTCTCCTCATCTACGTTAAACCTGCCAACCCTTATTCTAAAACTATAACCTCTCACTCCAGAACGTCCTACAGAAGGAAACATCCTTTCAACTTCCACTTTCTCAATGCTTTGCAGCATACTATATAACTCAATTAGGTAGCCGCTCATTCTTAAACACTTCAGAGTATAGGCCTAAATTGCACAACCACTCTTCAGAAGGCTGTCCTCCTCACTATTTACCACCCACCAATTTTCATATCACCCATGAGTTTATTGATCAACACCTGACATTCATTGTGAATCGCTTATATGAACACAAACAGGAAGGGCCCCAATACTGATCCCAGTAGAAGCCCACTGGATACAGGCTTCCAGTCACAAAACTATGCCAAACAGACTCTGTTTGCTTCTTACCACTCAGCCAATTCTGGAGCCAATCAGCCAAATTATCTTGATTATTATGGTCTCTTTCCTTTGCTGTCAGTCTCCTCTGTGGGACTTTATCAAAACTCTTGATGAAGTCCAAGCAGACTGTGTCGAATGAATTGTCCTCATCGACACACCTGGCTACTTCTTTGCGAAAAAAAAGTTGGTCAGACATAACCTCCCCTGAACAAAACTGTGCTAACTGTTGCTGACTAATTACTTCCGCTCCAAGTGCAGATTAATTCTGTCCCTCAGAATTGCTTCCAATGGTTTCCCCACCACAGAGGTGAGACAGACTGGACTGTAATTTCCTGGTTTATCCCTTGTTCCCTTCTCGAATAACAATCCCACATCACAGAATCATAGATTCAGAGTCATACAGCATGGAAACAGACCCTTCGGTCCAACCAGCCTATGCTGAATGAAATCCCAAACTAAACTTGTCCCACCTGCCTCCTCCTGGCCTATATCCCTCCAAACCTTTCCTATTCATACATCCATCCAAATGATTTTTAAACATTGTAATTGTACGCACATCCACCACTTCTTCAGGAGGCACATTCCACACGCAATGCACCCTGTGCAAACAATTTGCCTCATGTCTTTTTCAAATCTCTCTCCTCTCACATTAAATATGTGCCCCCTGGTCTTGAAGTTCCCCATCTTAGAGAAAAGACAACTACCATCAACTCGATCTATACCTCTCGTTATTTCATAAACTTTATCAGGTCACCTCTCAACCTCCTACGCTCCAGTGAAAGAAGTCCCAGCCTGTTCAGCATTTCCTTATAACTCAAAACTTCCATACCTGGCAACATCCTGGTAAATTTCTTCTGAACTCTCTCTCATTTGATAAGGTTCTTCGTATAACTGGGCAACCATAACTGGACATAGTAGTCCAGAAGTGGCCTCACCAGCGTCCTGTACAGACTCAACATAACATCCCAACTGCTGTGCTCAAAGAATTGACCAATAAAGTTAAGCGTGCTAAATGCCTTCTTATCCATCCTGTCCATATGTGACAATAAATGCAATACCTCATAATTAGTCAGATTGAAATCCATTTGCCATTTTTCAACCATTGACCCATTTGATCAAGATCCCATAGTAATCTTAGAAAACCTTATCCACTGTTGGTGTTATCTGCAAACTTACTAACATGCCTTCTATATTCTCATCTAAATCATTCATATGAATGACAAACAAAAGAGAACCCAAAACCAATCCATGGGGAACATCGCTGGTCACAGGCCTCCAGTCGGAAAAGCAAGCCTCCACCATGACTCCCTGTCTCCTGCTGTTAAGCCAATAATGTATCCAGTTGGCAAGCTCACCCTGAATCCCATGTGACCTAACTTTACTAATTCATCTACCATGCAGAACCTTGTCAAAACATTTTACGAAAATCCAAATAAACAACATCTACTGCTCTGCCATCATCAACCTTTTTGGTAACTTCCTTAAAAAATTCAATCTAGTTTGTGAGACACAATTTTCCTCACACAAAACCATGCTGCCTATCCATAATCAATTTTTGCCTCTCTAAATGTCCATAAATCCTATCTTTTATAATCACCTCCAACAACTTACCCACAACTGAAGTCAGACTCTCAGGTTTATAGTTCCCCGGTTTCTCCTTACAATCTTTCTTTGACAACCAGGTCTTCGGCATCTCCCCAGTGCTCAGAAAGCAGTTAAAAATTATTGCCAGTGCCCCTGCTATTTTTGGTCTTGCCTTACTCACCAATCTGGGATACATTTAATCTGGCCCAGGAGATTTTTACTTTTAAGCCTGCTAGACCAATCAGAAGCTTCCTCTCTTTCTAAGCTAATTTTTTTGAAGTGTATCACTGTCCTTCTTTCTGCTTTCCAAACCCATGTCACCCCTTTCACTTATATTTTGCCAATTATCCTTTCATGTCCCTTTATTGCTCTAATTTCCTTTTCTAAGACTCCCCCTGCACATTCGGTACTTGGCTAGGGCTTCTGCTGTTTTGAACCTTTCGTAGCTGCTAAATGCCTCCATTCTTCTCTTTAGCCAATCCTGTATATCCAGGGTTCACAAGATTTGTTGGTCCCATCCTTTATTGGAACTCTCAATTTCCTTCTTCAATGTATCCCACTGATGTGACACGCATTTACCGAAATGTATCTGCTCCCAGCCCACTCTAGCCAAATCATATTTGATCTTATTACAATCTGCCTTCAACTGGTTTAGAACTTTGATTCCATCCCCATCCTTGTGCCGTACTAAACAATCTTGAATCTAACAGAGTTACGATCAACGTCTGCAACTAATTCCCCCACTGATACTTGCTTGGCTTCAATTACCTAAAATTAAGTTTAGTACCGTTCCTCTCTTGTAGGGTCTTCTTCATACTGGCTTCAAAAGCTGCCCTGGATGCATGTTAAGAATTCCATTCCTCTAAACCTTTCACACTATCACTACCCCAGTTGATGTTGGGAAAAGTTCTTCCTCCTCTGTTATTATATGCTTCGTCAATACAGTCAGAGAAAATAAGAGCAGGAGAAAGCCATTCAGCCCTTTCATCCAGCTTCAACATTTAAATGATCATGGCTAAACATGCAAGTAAGTACCCTGTTCCTTCTTTCTCTTTGAACACTTCAGTCCTATGTTTTGGCCTCAATTGTTTGCTGTGGGAGAGAAGTCCACAAGCTCACCACTTCCGAGACAAAGACATTTATGCTCATCTTAGTCTTTAGTCCTACACTGCAACCTTCAACCTTGAACCTTGGTTCGGGGCTCCCCAATCATTGGGAACATCTTTCCTGTGTTTATCCCGCATGGCCCTGAATTTTACACGTTTCTATTGGATGCCCTCTCA
>NW_025965689.1:640566-642640 GCF_021869965.1 Rhincodon typus
TTGAGAAATAAAATCAGCCTGATGCCAAACCAAAACACAAACAGATTATAAACAAGTCTCACACCTAACATGCATTGTCCGACTTAAAATGTCACCCCTTCTTTACTTATAAAACCTTTTGTTCTCTCAGGGCAGTGACTTGACAGAAATTCGGGGATTTACGTATACATATTAATCAATTAAAACCTTATAACTGACTAAAGATTTAACAGCATGTTAGGTTTGTTTAATAAATCCTCATCAGTGGTTTGAACCTTTGATCTTTGGTTCCCACTGCCAGGTACCCTGGGTACTCGAGTCGCAATTGACTGTGGTTTCACAGGTCGGCGCAACATCGAGGGCTGAAAGGCCTGTACTGCGCTGTAATGTTCTATGTTCTATGTTCTTGGACCTACTGTATTCCAGTTGGGAGCATCGGTTCGTTCAGCTGGCTGGACGACTGATTTCAGCATCTTGGGCTTTATACCCGCAATGTCTGAGCTTACCATTGCTTTGCAATGTTCCCCTTGTCAGATTCGTGGTGACCTTCTTATTTAAGTGATCAATCCTAAACTCCAGTTGGAATATGGCGACTTTGCCTTTTTATTGAGTCAGTCTTGCTGTTATGCAATACAAAACGGAGCCAGAGGGAAAACAAAATACTTAAATAAAATAAAGGACTGCAGATGCTGGAACTCTGAAACAAAAAGCTCATGAATGTGGGAAATTTTTTTGTTCTCGCTATGTAACTGGTTAAACAGTTCTCCTTTCATCTCAAAACGATGTAGATAGAGATGAATTAAGTGACTCTGTCAGATTTTAATGTCGTAATTGATTTGAGATACACATCTGTAAACTTTCCCTTTCAAGTTTCATATAAAAGGACTTTGCAAATGATATCACTCTCGGTACAGGGTGGAAATTCAGAACACACTATTTGTTTTTTTTTTAAATTTGCCTCTCCTGATATCTCAAAGTTGTAAATGCTGGCCACACGCATGTCCATTCCTCCTTGGGTTAAAATCTATCTCTACTATTTCCTTCCAAAACTCCCAGTTTTCTTCCTACTCCCATCTCTTCTGCTTCCATCCATTACTACAGTTCTTATCTGTTTATAGGAAACCAAACAAATGAGAGTTTGAGGCTTCCAACGAATCCTGTGCAATTATACAAGGAACTAATTAGGCCACACTTGGAATGCAGTGAATTAGAATTAGAATTGCACTTGTGCCCTTTATCCAAAAGAAACATTAGAATTGGAAGTCATACAGTTAAGTCATCTAACCGAACCCTCCAAGTAACATCGTGTGCGTGGAATTGTGAATGGCGGCGCACCAACCCAGACTGCCAAACAGTAGTAAATATCCCCGAGTCACAGCACAGGAAAATGTGCGCAGGCGCAGTGTCATGTGTGAATGGACATTGCGCGGAGTGATGGCGACGGAGGAACGTTGTGTCATGCGGCTCCAGGACCGTTAACAAACGAGCAGAACGACGGGGCCGCTGCATTCAGCAGATGGACGGAAAAGCTTCGTAAACATGTTCGGTCAGCTGCAAGCCCCAGCACGACCTTCTAATGCTTCCGTTTGTCGCCAATGCCGGAGTTTAAAGTTGAATTCATGGCCGCCATTTTGTTTGAAAGGACGGGCAGTGGGGCGCAGGCGCGGCGGCAATGTTTGTCGGGGGAATGCGCACGAAGTGCCGCCATGTTTTTAGGGGGCAGTATTGTTCATGACTGGGAGGAGTTTACCACCAATTGCTTACAATGAGGACAACTTCTCCATCAAGCGGATTTGTGATTTGAACAAGTTGTGAGTGGACAAATACATAGTAGATAATATATAATGTGGATAATTTTGAGGTTTTCCAGTTAGTAGCAAAAACAGGAAGCCAGTTTATTATCTGAATGGTTATCGGTTTGAGAAGGGACACCAGCCTGTGAATGTAAGCTTGTATGCAGAGTAGGCGGTGAAGCATGCAGACTGTATGTTAGCCTTCACAGTGATTTGAATCCAGAAACAAGAATATTGTGTTGGAATTGTGCAGGCTCATTGTGAGACTGAGAGGGCATCCAATAGAAACGTGTAAAATTCAG
>NW_025965689.1:642740-675167 GCF_021869965.1 Rhincodon typus
GTACCAACAGATTCAAGAATAGCTTCATCCTTGTATATATCAGACTTTTCAATGGGCCTCTCAAAAGTTAATGTTGATCTCTCTCTGCACCTTCTCTGCATAGTCTACATTCTATTCTGTTCCCCTGATGCTCTTTGTACGGTACAATCTGTCTATATAGCTCACAAAAGAACACCTCTCACTATATCTCGCTCCATGTGACAATAATAAGTCAAATCAAAGTCCTAAATGGTTTATAAGACCATAAGACATAGGAGCAGAAGTTAGGCCTTTCGGCCCATTGAGTCTGCTCTGTCATTCAATCATTGCTAATAAGTTTCTCAACCCCATTCTCCTGCTTTCTTCCTGTAATCCTTGATCCCCTTGATAATCAAGAATCTATCTATCTTTGTCATGAATATACTCAATGACCTGGCCTTCACAGTCTTTTATGGCAATGAATTCCATAGATTCACCACTCTCTGGCTGAAGAACGTTCTCCTCATCTCCATTCTAAAGAGTCTTCCCTTTACTCTAAGGCTGTGCTCTCGGGTCCGAGTCTCTCTGAACAATGGAAACATCTTCCCAACATCCACTGTGTCCAGGCCGTTCAGTATTCTGTAAGTTGCAATTAAATCTCCCTTCATCCTTCTAAACTCTATTGAGTATAGACCCAGAGTCCTCAAACATCCATACTTTAAGCCTTTCATTCCTCGAACCATTCTTGTGACCCTCCTCTGGGCCTGCTCCAGAGCCAGTACATCCTTCCTGAGGTATGGGGCCCAAAATTTCTGACAATACTCTAAACGTGGTCTGACCAGAGCTTTATAAAGCCTCAGAAGTACATCCCTGCTTTTATATTCTAGTCCTTTCAAAATAAATGCCAACATCATCTTTGCCTTCCTAACTACAGACTCAACCTGCAAGTTTACCTGAAGAGAATCCTGGACTGGGGCTCCCAAGTCGCTTTGCACTTCAAATTTCTCAATGTTTTCCCCATTTGGAAAACAGTCTATGCCTCTACTCTTTCTAATAAAGTGCATTCCCTCACACTTTCTCATGTTGTATTCCATCTGCCGTTTCTTCGCCCACTCTCCTAACCTGTCTAAATCCTTCTGCAGCCTCCCTGCTTCCTCAACAGCCAGAATGCCCTCAGTTCCTTCATTTAGATCAGTAAAGTATAAAGTGAAAAGTTGTGGTCCCAACACTGACCCTTATAGTCAGTGGCTGCCATCCTGAGAAGAACCGTTATATTTTGCATCAGGCCACTGCATTTTTCGGTGTTATACCCTTCCCTTCTCCACCTCCCCCCCCACCCCAGGTTTAAAGTCCTGCTGACCACCCTGTTTACCCATGTCACTAGAACATTGGCCCCAGCTCAGTTCAGCTGCAGACCATCCCAGTGGTACAGATCCCTCCTGTTCCAATATGGATGCCAGTGCCCCTTGAAAAGGAACCCCTCTTTCCCACACCACTCTTTTGTCCATGTGTTTACTTCCCTCGTTCTCGCGTCCCTATGCCAATTTGCACGTGGCTTGGGCAGTAATCCTTTAGGGCCTGTACTTTAATTTACTTCCCAGTTACTGATAATCCCTAAACAGCTCCTTTTTCCTAGCCTTGACTATGTTGCTTGTCCTGATGTTGACCACACAGATCAACCCTCCCTCTGTCCTTTCAAGCCAGTTAGAGATGACCCTCACCCTGGCACTGGGCAGGCAACATACCATGTTGGACTCTCTATCCTGCTTCCAAAGCATGCTGTCTATTCCCCGAATTATAGAATCCCCTCCAACTACCAACTCTTAAATGGCCTCCTGTGCCATGGTGCCGTGCTCAGCTGGCTCATCCTCCCTACAGCCCTGTTCCTCATCTACACAGGGAGTAAATACCTTGTACCTTTTGGACAATGTCAAGAGCTGAGGCTCCTCTGTTCCTGACTGCAGGATCCCTCTACCTGCCTCAAATGAAGTCACGCCCTGCTGTCCCTGGCTACTGATCAAATTTGTGGCACTTAGTCTGATATTTTCCCCTCTCCCCTCTCCCCACGGGAGTGAATTCCACATTTCCTCCCACCCACTCCCTGTGGGCGAGAATCCCACATTCTCCGCCTACTCCTTGTGGGACTGAGTCACATATTTACCCTCCGCCACTCCCTGCGGGAGCGAGTCCCACATTCACCCCCCGCCCCGAAGTTTCATTACTCGAGTTTTGAATCCTTCCAGGATCACAGGTATCTCCATGATGTTCAATATTCCACACACAACTGCTCTCTCCACATCCTGGGATCCACGCTCAGTGCCACACGGTGTCATATGCACATTCTCAACCTCTCTCTAACAGCACAGCATTATGCTATCTCAGGGCAGCACGAATTCGCAGTTCCACTTCATCCTCCAACTCATTCACTGGGCTAACAAGAATCATTTTATTTTCCTTTCAGGCATAAAGGCACACATGATGCAACGCCTCAGAGATACCCATGACCTTCTGGAACATTCCTCCCTTCCCTTTCCCTCCGACTCCATCTCCTCCCACAACTCCACCTTCTGTCAGGTATTTACTGAAAATTGGAAGCAAAATCGGTTAACTTTTCCAATTCTGGACCAGAAAGGGCAGCAGCACCAATGATATCACCGATATATCGGAGAAAGAGTTGTGGGTGGTGGCTGGAATGGGACTGGAACAAGGAATGGTCTACCTTCTCCATGAAGAGACAGGCACAACTGTGTCCCATGTAGGTATCCTTGGCGACCCCTCTGAATTAAAAGAGAGATGGTTGAGGGTGAGGACAAGCTCGGTCATGTAGAAGAGTGTGTTGTTGGTTGGAGATGCTTCAGGCCTGGGCTCCAGGAAGACGCGGAGAGCCCCGAGACCATCCTGGTGGGGGATGGATGTGTAAAGGGATTGTACATCCATTGTAAAAATGAGGCTGCTGGAGCCTGCAAACTGGAAATTTCTGAAACACAGTCATAAAGGGTCAGAGGAATCGCGGATGTTCGTGGTCAGGGACTGGACCAGGGGAGAAAAGACCGAGTCAATGTAGGTAGGAGAAGGCTAACACAATGGGTCTGCCTGGGCAAGCCTGTTTGAGGATTTTCAGAAGGAGGTAAAAGCGAGATGTGCAGGGATGAGGAACTAACGCTTTGGAAACAGTGGGGTGGCGGTGTGCGGGGGCAAGATGACCAGATGAAATGAGGTTAATGACTGTAGTTGATACAATGGCCTGATGTTCTATGGTGGGGTCATGGTCAGGGGGAGATAAGACGAGGTATGAGAGCGAGCACTCAGCCTCTGCAATGTAGCGGTTAGTACACCTGAGTACAACAACACCACCCTTATTGGCAGGCTTAACAACAATCAGGGTTGGGTATAAGTGTGGAGGTCAGTTCGGAGGGAGATGGGTTGGATTGGGTAAGGTGGGCAGAGAAACCCAATGTCACATCGACAGTTCTCAGTGAACATATTGAGTGCAGGTAAAAGTCCAGAGGGAGGGGTCCAGGTGGAGGGAGAGTTTTGGAGCTGTGTGAAGAGGTCTGTTGGACAGGAAGAGGGCTGTGGTCCAAAGAAATGGGCACGGAGGTGAAGACAATGGAAGAAGAGTTCGACATCACATAGTGCCCAAAATTCATTAAGGTGGGAACGCAGAGGGATAAAGCGGAGACCTTTGCTGAGTACAAAACTCGGGCGCAGATTCTCCAGCATCAGAAAGGAGTGACAGACTGTCAGAGGGATGGCGCTGAGGAAACGCTGCACTGTCGGAGGGTTTGTACCGAGGGAGTGCTGCACTATCGGAGCTGACATCTTGTATGTGATGTTCCAATGCAGCTGCGTGCATGGTCATTATTTCCATGTCAATATAACTAATAACTCGAATCCTGCTGTCAAATGAGTTTCCGCAGAAATTGTAGAGGTTTACTTTCCTGAGGAACTGGCTGACGAAATCACTGCTTTTAAGATAACATTGGGTCCATTGAGGAAGGGGCTGTTTTCGGAGATATCACTTTGAAAGAAGCAGCGCATCTGTTGGAATTGAAGCTAGCTTCAGAATTGTGATTTGAACTGGCCTGTCAGTGACGGTGACCAAGAATCGTTCAGCAGTTACTGAGGAGCCGCATCTTGTTCATTCATGTCCCCTACACAACCAGCAATCAGCTGTCCTCATCCGATCAAGCCTCCTTGCTAACATTCCCTCCTCCTTCACTTTGTCCTGCACGCTAGTGATGTCTGAGCCCTGTAATCAAGACTAGGAATGATGCAGCTCCTTTACTTGCTCAGAACCTCGGCGACACCGATTACAGAGGTTATTGCTCCACGTGATTCCATTTCCACACACATGTAGATGGCACTTAACTGCCCTCAGAAAAGTCATTTCAGGACCAGCAGCAAACACTGCTGCTCACCAGGAAATAAACATTTTTTAAAAAAATTAATCTAGGCAGTGCTGCACTGTTGGAGGGGCAGTGCTGAACTGTCGGATAGCCAGTGCTGAGGGAATGCTGTACTGTCGGATTGTCAGTATGAGATAAGGTGGAAGTGTCACTGAACTGTAGACACAATTATGAATAACTTGTGCAAAAATGTTTAGCCAGTCTTCAGAAATCACTGACAGGAGGATTGATACAGCCAGTCAAACTATTCAGAGATTTTTTGAAGCTGGAAAGATGAAAGGTAGCAGCAGATCAGATAACCATGAGGCAGGAGTGACTGATCAAGGACAGAAAGTCAGTGCCAAATGTTTGATAGGCTCCTGGTAGGTCATTGGAATTAAACGTAACTTTTCAACACAAGGTTTCGGTACTGATATCTCACTGGTGTGTGAGAATAAAGCAAAGTTTCATTGTACAGGTGAGGCTTTTTGAATATCCACCTGAATCTGCACCACTTACAACTACTACAATGAGGGTCTGTTTGCCCTTGTGAATGGCTGTAAATGATCCCAGAGCCACTGTTTAGAGAAGAATGGTTGGGGTGGGGAATTCTCACAGGGTCCTGCAGCCAGTACCTTCCCTCAACAGTCACTACAAAACATAGACGTACAATCTGGAGCATTGTCATGTTCCTTCTTGTGGGAGCTTGCTGTCCACAAATTGGCTGCAGTGTTTCCCAGTGATGACCCTTCAATTTGAGGTGAATTGTAAAATGCTTTGGGATGCTCAGAATTCACAATACCCACACAGTTAGAGGTGTGATAGAGCATGAAGGATTTTACTTACAGGAAGCTGAGTCCAAGGGGATGTCGACTGACCCCTGTTGAATGGGTGGCCAGTTCGAGACTGTTCAGAGATGGATTCATTCCCAAAGTGTTCAGTTGAAAGCTGCCTATGGAGAGTTTGAAGAATGGTCACTGGACTCGAAACATTAACACTGTTTCTCTGCAGAGGCTGCCACACCTGCTGAGTTTCTCCAGCACTTTCTGTTTTTGCTTCTTTCAGATTTCCTAGCATCCCCATTCAGTGTTCTGTTTGATCAAAGGGAAGTTTCTGGCTCTCTCGACTGGCCTGGGCAAAAGCTGAACTCACTCTGGGTGGAGGCTCAGTCTTTACCAGTTCAAGGGGAATGTGGAACTGCGTAAATCATGTGGATTTAGATGTGGTTTTTACTTCTATCTTAATGCAATGTTCGTTTCGATGCTGTCTCAGTTTTAGCTGTGAGACCACAGTGGGTTGTGGTGTCGGACTGCCTAAGAATGTGGTCAGGATCGCTCAACGACTCACAGAGAGGGCAAACGGCAGTTACTGGGAAACTGTCGGACTAAACAGAGCTCAGGCAGAATACATAGGCACCGACGCACCCAAGGGCAGATACACAAACACACATTCATAGACACACACTCCGCCTCCTAGAAACACGCACACTCGCCCACAGGCACACTCACTGAGACACCCACGTAGGCATGTGCCTACAGGCACACTCACTGAGACACCCACATGGGCAGACAGCCACAGGCACACTCACTCACTCAGACATCCACACACACTCAGAAACCCAACAAACAGGAACACACACACACACTTATTCACTAAGTCACCAATTGACTCACACACACTCACACCCTCACTCAGACACTTATTCACTAAGTCATCCACTCACTCACTCACACACACACACTGACTCGTACACTCACTCTCAGTCACCCACCCATGTACCATCAGGCACTCACTCAGAGAGACACTCAGTCAGACATTCACTTACACCCTTTCACACACTTACAGTCTCACAAACACACAGCTTCTCATATGCATACCAAGCGCCAAAACATTTTCCAAATTTCCATTGTGACACACAAGTGTGTGAATGTAATCCAAGAGGAACCAATATTGTCAGAGCTCAGGCAGCCCAGTCAGTGAGTTTGCATGGTAAACATGTCAGGCAGGCAGGCAGGCAAGAAAAACAAATAACACAGCACACATACACACAGATTTGAAAGAAGTGAGGCCAAAAAAATGCAGAAGTTGAAAGGTACACAGGCCAACCTCTCTAAGAGGTTTGTGAAGAATAGTTTCTGGAACATTCACCATTGAACCACTGATTTCATGATTCTTGGATTTTGCAAGTTTGTGCAAATCCTTTTAAAGACCATAAGATGTAGGAGCAGAAGTAGGCCATTTAGCCCATCGAGTCCACTCTGCCATTCAATGAGGTCACGGTTGAACTGATCATCTTCGACTCCACCATCTTATTTTTTAACCCACAAACCTTGATTTCCCTTAATGATTAGAAATCCGTCTCAGCTTTGAATATATTTAATAACCCAGCCTCAACAGCCCTCAAAGTAAAGACTTCCACAGATTCACCACCCTCCAGAGAAGAAATTCCTCCTGATCTCTGTCGTAAATAGATGACCCCTTATTTTGAGATGATGCCCTCTGGTGCTAGACTCTCCCATTAGAGGAAACAATTTCTCCACATAAAGCCTATCAAGTCCCTCTAAGAAACTTGTTTGATTCAATGAGGTCGCCTCTCATTCTGTGAAACTAAATGAATGCAGACCCAACCTACTCAACCTCACCTCACAAGACACTCCCTCCATACCTGGGATCAGCCTTCTAAACGTTCTCTGGGCTGCTTCCAATGCCAATATATCTTAGGTAAGGGGCTGAAAACTTGAAAACGCTCACAGTATTCCAGCTGTGGTCTGGCTATTCTCTTGCATAGATTTAGCAGAACCTCCCCACTTTCATAATTTGTCCTGTTTTGTTTTGATGGTGGTTGGTTGGCAGTATTCAGAGTGAGAGATTCTTTAATCTGCAAGGCAAAGGGGGCTGTTCGGTGACTGTTTGACCATGACTTTTCCAGTACTCTAGTGCTTGAACCCCAGGTGATAGACACAGGCTAGTAGTTCATGAGTACACCTTCTGCTATTAGCCCTTACCAGGTTTGCACTCGATATCTAACCACTAGTATTTTGTATATTCCTGGAAAGACAAGACACAAACTTTCCATAATTGAATTCTTTCTGTTGGGGAGTGGCGGGGGGGCGGGTGGCGGGGGGAGGTTGTCACGGGTAACATAGTCAGCTCCTTCATGATCATATCCTTTCACGATTCTTTCTCTCCGTCATTTGAAATTTTGCAGACACACTACAGGTGAATCAGGATTGCGTCAGGCAGGAGTCACAGTTCCGGGAGAGAACACATGGAAGGTTGGAGAATAGATCCAAAGTTCAACAAAAAAAAAAGAAAAACAAACAAACAGTGAAATTTTACAGCTCACCCTGAAAAGACCTCAATATGGGAACTACTTACAGCTGAGTCTCAACATTTCACAGTCTGATCAGCTAAATGTTGGGTCAATCTGTTTTTGTTTTGGAAATTTATAATAGTGGTAGGGTGAGGTTTCTTTTGTTTTACCGAGATCGGTCTCAATTTTTTTGAAATACAAAAGATAAGTATTAAGATATCCTCGAGCAGTGTTTTCAGAGCAGCAAGACTGTGCTAATTTCTGGGTCTGTATATTAAGATGCAGAGATGGTCTTTAGTGGAGTGATGTGCTCTTCCTGTCTGATATGGGAGGTTAGGGAAAATTTCAGCATGACTGATGATTATATCTGCAGGAAGCTTGTTTGGTTGCCAATCCCATTGGATCACATCAATAGGTTGGAATGGCAGATACCGGCAATAACGAATTTACAGGAGCCAGGGGGTATGATGAATGGCAGTATTAAGAAGGGAGAAAAATGGATGATACAGTCAGGTAGATGGGTTACCTCTAGGAAAGGTAGGAGGGCAGGGATGCTGAAGTCAGAGATGCTGAAGTCAGAGATAACACAGTGTGGAGCTGGAGCTGCTTGGCCTGCTCTGTTCCTCCAGCTCCACACTGTGTTATATCTGACTCCAGCATTGGCAGTTCTGACCATCTCTGTTTGAGATGGGAAAGCCACAGGAGATTCCTGCACTGTCGGCCTGCCCTCCTACGTGTGTGTGGCCAGCATTCACAACTTTGGGATAGCAGCTGAGGCAAATAAAAAAAACAAATAGTGTGTTCTGAATTTCCACCGTGTACTGAGAGTGATGTCATTTACAAACTCCATTTGTATGAATCTTGAAAGAGAAAGTTTACAGAAGTGTATCTCAAATCAATTATCACATTAAGATCTGACAGTCACTTAATTCATCACGACCTACATACGACTTAGTTTTGAGATGAAAGGACAACTGTTTAACTAGTTACAGAGCGAGAACAAAACAATGTCCCACATTCATGAGTTTTTTTGTTTCAGAATTCCTACATTACATTTTCTCTGCCATGCTTGGGCCCACTCACAAGTTGTCCAAATCAAAAATCACGCATCAGCCGATTCTGAGCAATTGGTCACAAGCTCCTCTTAGACATGAACAAGATTGCCCCCGAAAAAGATGGTGGCGAACGTGCACCGCCCAGCATACCTGGCCGCCGCGTCTGCGCCCTGCGGCCCCTCATTCCAAATCAAGATGGTGGCCATAAACCCTAAATTCTGGGAGCGGAAAAAAAACGGCGGCACTGGAAAGTCGTATTCGGATTTACGTCTTACCCAACATCTTTATGAAACTTTTCCGTCACCCGCCGTGTCCATCACTCCCTTCGTCATGCTGAATTGTTAACGGTCCCACAGAAGGTAGAGAAACATCTCCTCCCTCGCCATGGCCGATCTCGCCCATGCTCCATTCACACTGAGTACTGCGCCTGCGCACTGTTCTATGCACACATGACGAGGAGGTGCCGGTGTTGGACTGGGGTGAACAATGTAAGTAATCACACGATATCAGATTATAATCCACGTCTCTCTCTCCCTCACACACACGGAAATCGATGGAGTCAATTCGTATTTGCAGGTACATTCAATTTTGTTCAAAAAACACACAATTTATAGAAAGTCAGTCAATGCGGCGTTTTATAAATACCTGCTTGAGAAATAAAATCAGCCTGATGCCAAACCAAAACACAAACAGATTATAAACAAGTCTCACACCTAACATGCATTGTCCGACTTAAAATGTCACCCCTTCTTTACTTATAAAACCTTTTGTTCTCTCAGGGCAGTGACTTGACAGAAATTCGGGGATTTACGTATACATATTAATCAATTAAAACCTTATAACTGACTAAAGATTTAACAGCATGTTAGGTTTGTTTAATAAATCCTCATCAGTGGTTTGAACCTTTGATCTTTGGTTCCCACTGCCAGGTACCCTGGGTACTCGAGTCGCAATTGACTGTGGTTTCACAGGTCGGCGCAACATCGAGGGCTGAAAGGCCTGTACTGCGCTGCAATGTTCTATGTTCTATGTTCTTGGACCTACTGTATTCCAGTTGGGAGCATCGGTTCGTTCAGCTGGCTGGACGACTGATTTCAGCATCTTGGGCTTTATACCCGCAATGTCTGAGCTTGCCATTGCTTTGCAATGTTCCCCTTGTCAGATTCGTGGTGACCTTCTTATTTAAGTGATCAACCCTAAACTCCAGTTGGAATATGGCGACTTTGCCTTTTTCTTGAGTCAGTCTTGCTGTTATGCAATACAAAACGGAGCCAGAGGGAAAACAAAATATTTAAATAAAATAAAGGACTGCAGATGCTGGAACTCTGAAACAAAAAGCTCATGAATGTGGGAAATTTTTTTGTTCTCGCTATGTAACTGGTTAAACAGTTCTCCTTTCATCTCAAAACGATGTAGATAGAGATGAATTAAGTGACTCTGTCAGATTTTAATGTCGTAATTGATTTGAGATACACATCTGTAAACTTTCCCTTTCAAGTTTCATATAAAAGGACTTTGCAAATGATATCACTCTCGGTACAGGGTGGAAATTCAGAACACGCTATTTGTTTTTTTTTAAATTTGCCTCTCCTGATATCTCAAAGTTGTAAATGCTGGCCACACGCATGTCCATTCCTCCTTGGGTTAAAATCTATCTCTACTATTTCCTTCCAAAACTCCCAGTTTTCTTCCTACTCCCATCTCTTCTGCTTCCATCCATTACTACAGTTCTTATCTGTTTATAGAAAACCAAACAAATGAGAGTTTGAGGCTTCCAACGAATCCTGTGCAATTATACAAGGAACTAATTAGGCCACACTTGGAATGCAGTGAATTAGAATTAGAATTGCACTTGTGCCCTTTATCCAAAAGAAACATTAGAATTGGAAGTCATACAGTTAAGTCATCTAACCGAACCCTCCAAGTAACATCCTGTGCGTGGAATTGTGAATGACGGCGCACCAACCCAGACTGCCAAACAGTAGTAAATATCCCCGAGTCACAGAACAGGAAAATGTGCGCAGGCGCAGTGTCATGTGTGAATGGACATTGCGCGGAGTGATGGCGATGGAGGAACGTTGTGTCATGCGGCTCCAGGACCGTTAACAAACGAGCAGAACGACGGGGTCGCTGCATTCAGCAGATGGACGGAAAAGCTTCGTAAACATGTTCGGTCAGCTGCAAGCCCCAGCACGACCTTCTAATGCTTCCGTTTGTCGCCAATGCCGGAGTTTAAAGTTGAACTCATGGCCGCCATTTTGTTTGAATGGACGGGCGGTGGGGCGCAGGCGCGGCGGCAATGTTTGTTGGGGGAATGCGCACGAGGTGCCGCCATGTTTTTAGGGGGCAGTATTGTTCATGACTGGGAGGAGTTTACCACCAATTGCTTACAATGAGGACAACTTCTCCATCAAGCGGATTTGTGATTTGAACAAGTTGTGAGTGGACAAATACATAGTAGATAATATATAATGTGGATAATTTTGAGGTTTTCCAGTTAGTAGCAAAAACAGGAAGCCAGTTTATTATCTGAATGGTTATCGGTTTGAGAAGGGACACCAGCCTGTGAATGTAAGCTTGCATGCACAGTAGGCGGTGAAGCATGCAGGCTGTATGTTAGCCTTCACAGTGATTTGAATCCAGAAACAAGAATATTGTGTTGGAATTGTGCAGGGTCATTGTGAGACTGAGAGGGCATCCAATAGAAACGTGTAAAATTCAGGGCCATGCGGGATAAACACAGGAAAGATGTTCCCAATGATTGGGGAGCCCAGAACCAAGGTTCAAGGTTGAAGGTTGCAGTGTAGGACTAAAGACTAAGATGAGCATAAATGTCTTTGTCTCGGAAGTGGTGAGCTTGTGGACTTCTCTCCCACAGCAAACAATTGAGGCCAAAACATAGAACTGAAGTGTTCAAAAAGAAAGAAGGAACAGGGTACTTACTTGCATGTTTAGCCATGATCATTTAAATGTTGAAGCTGGATGAAAGGGCTGAATGGCTTTCTCCTGCTCTTATTTTCTCTGACTGTATTGACGAAGCATATAATAACAGAGGAGGAAGAACTTTTCCCAACATCAACTGGGCTAGTGATAGTGTGAAAGGTTTAGAGGAATGGAATTCTTAACATGCATCCAGGGCAGCTTTTGAAGCCAGTATGAAGAAGACCCTACAAGAGAGGAACGGTACTAAACTTAATTTTAGGTAATTGAAGCCAAGCAAGTATCAGTGGGGGAATTAGTTGCAGACGTTGATCGTAACTCTGTTAGATTCAAGATTGTTTAGTACGGCACAAGGATGGGGATGGAATCAAAGTTCTAAACCAGTTGAAGGCAGATTGTAATAAGATCAAATATGATTTGGCTAGAGTGGGCTGGGAGCAGAAACATTTCGGTAAATGCGTGTCACATCAGTGGGATACATTGAAGAAGGAAATTGAGAGTTCCAATAAAGGATGGGACCAACAAATCTTGTGAACCCTGGATATACAGGATTGGCTAAAGAGAAGAATGGAGGCATTTAGCAGCTACGAAAGGTTCAAAACAGCAGAAGCCCTAGCCAAGTACCGAATGTGCAGGGGGAGTCTTAGAAAAGGAAATTAGAGCAATAAAGGGACATGAAAGGATAATTGGCAAAATATAAGTGAAAGGGGTGACATGGGTTTGGAAAGCAGAAAGAAGGACAGTGATACACTTCAAAAAAATTAGCTTAGAAAGAGAGGAAGCTTCTGCTTGGTCTAGCAGGCTTAAAAGTAAAAATCTCCTGGGCCAGATTAAATGTATCCCAGATTGGTGAGTAAGGCAAGACCAAAAATAGCAGGGGCACTGGCAATAATTTTTAACTGCTTTCTGAGCACTGGGGAGATGCCGAAGACCTGGTTGTCAAAGAAAGGTTGTAAGGAGAAACCGGGGAACTATAAACCTGTGAGTCTGACTTCAGTTGTGGGTAAGTTGTTGGAGGTGATTATAAAAGATAGGATTTATGGACATTTAGAGAGGCAAAAATTGATTATGGATAGGCAGCATGGTTTTGTGTGAGGAAAATTGTGTCTCACAAACTAGATTGAATTTTTTAAGGAAGTTACCAAAAAGGTTGATGATGGCAGAGCAGTAGATGTTGTTTATTTGGATTTTCGTAAAATGTTTTGACAAGGTTCTGCATGGTAGATGAATTAGTAAAGTTAGGTCACATGGGATTCAGGGTGAGCTTGCCAACTGGATACATTATTGGCTTAACAGCAGGAGACAGGGAGTCATGGTGGAGGCTTGCTTTTCCGACTGGAGGCCTGTGACCAGCGATGTTCCCCATGGATTGGTTTTGGGTTCTCTTTTGTTTGTCATTCATATGAATGATTTAGATGAGAATATAGAAGGCATGTTAGTAAGTTTGCAGATAACACCAACAGTGGATAAGGTTTTCTAAGATTACTATGGGATCTTGATCAAATGGGTCAATGGTTGAAAAATGGCAAATGGATTTCAATCTGACTAATTATGAGGTATTGCATTTATTGTCACATATGGACAGGATGGATAAGAAGGCATTTAGCACGCTTAACTTCATTGGTCAATTCTTTGAGCACAGCAGTTGGGATGTTATGTTGAGTCTGTACAGGACGCTGGTGAGGCCACTTCTGGACTACTATGTCCAGTTATGGTTGCCCAGTTATACGAAGAACCTTATCAAATGAGAGAGAGTTCAGAAGAAATTTACCAGGATGTTGCCAGGTATGGAAGTTTTGAGTTATAAGGAAATGCTGAACAGGCTGGGACTTCTTTCACTGGAGCGTAGGAGGTTGAGAGGTGACCTGATAAAGTTTATGAAATAACGAGAGGAAGAGATCGAGTTGATGGTAGTTGTCTTTTCTCTAAGATGGGGAACTTCAAGACCAGGGGGCACATATTTAATGTGAGAGGAGAGAGATTTGAAAAAGACATGAGGCAAATTGTTTGCACAGGGTGCATTGCGTGTGGAATGTGCCTCCTGAAGAAGTGGTGGATGTGCGTACAATTACAATGTTTAAAAATCATTTGGATGGATGTATGAAAAGGAAAGGTTTGGAGGGATATGGGCCAGGAGGAGGCAGGTGGGACAAGTTTAGTTTGGGATTTCATTCGGCATAGGCTGGTTGGACCGAAGAGTCTGTTTCCATGCTGTATGACTCTGAATCTATGATTCTGTGATGTGGGATTGTTATTCGAGAAGGGAACAAGGGATAAACCAGGAAATTACAGTCCAGTCTGTCTCACCTCTGTGGTGGGGAAACCATTAGAAGCAATTCTGAGGGACAGAATTAATCTGCACTTGGAGCGGAAGTAATTAGTCAGCAACAGTTAGCACAGTTTTGTTCAGGGGAGGTTATGTCTGACCAACTTTTTTTTCGCAAAGAAGTAGCCAGGTGTGTCGCTGAGGACAATTCATTCGACACAGTCTGCTTGGACTTCATCAAGAGTTTTGATAAAGTCCCACAGAGGAGACTGACAGCAAAGGAAAGAGACCATAATAATCAAGATAATTTGGCTGATTGGCTCCAGAATTGGCTGAGTGGTAAGAAGCAAACAGAGTCTGTTTGGCATAGTTTTGTGACTGGAAGCCTGTATCCAGTGGGCTTCCACTGGGATCAGTATTGGGGCCCTTCCTGTTTGTGTTCATATAAGCGATTCACAATGAATGTCAGGTGTTGATCAATAAACTCATGGGTGATATGAAAATTGGTGGGTGGTAAATAGTGAGGAGGACAGCCTTCTGAAGAGTGGTTGTGCAATTTAGGCCTATACTCTGAAGTGTTTAAGAATGAGCGGCTACCTAATTGAGTTATATAGTATGCTGCAAAGCATTGAGAAAGTGGAAGTTGAAAGGATGTTTCCTTCTGTAGGACGTTCTGGAGTGAGAGGTTATAGTTTTAGAATAAGGGTTGGCAGGTTTAACGTAGATGAGGAGAAATTACTTGTCTCAGATGGTTGTGAATCTGTGAAATTCACTATCTCATAATGAGGTGAATGCTGGGACATTAAGTAAATTTAAGGAAGTAATTTAATGAGTAATTATTCATGGGCTGAAAGTTTATGGGCAGTAGGCAGGAAAGTGCAGTTGGGGTGGGATGAGATCAGTCACAGTTTTATTAAATGGCTGAATTGCTACTCCTGCTAGTTCTTTTGTACTTAGATTACAGGAGGATATAGACGGGCTGGTAAGACGGGCTGATCAGTAGAAGTTGGAATTTAATTCAGATAAGTGAGAGGTGATACACTTGGGCAGGGCAAACGAGCCAATGGAATACATGAATAACAATGTAGGACTGAGGATCTGTCAGACTGAGGATCCGTAGGACCCTGCTGTGCAAGTCCATCCATCCCTTAAGGTAAGAGGACAGGCAGGTAAAGTGGTTAAAAGGCAAATGGGACACTTGCCTTTATTAGTCGAGGCATAGAGTTTAGGGGCAGGGAGGTTATGCTGGAAACGTATATATAGTTGGTTAGGCCACAGCTAGAGTGTTGTGTGCAGGTCTGGAATCCAACGAGTAGGAGAGATGTGATTTCACTGGAGACAGCACAGAGGAGATTTACCAGAATACCGTATGGGCTGGAGAGTTTTAGTTGTGAAGAAAAGTTGGACAGACTGGGATTGTTTTCTTTGGAGCAGAGGAGATTGAGAGGAGCAGAGTTGAGATGTATACGTTATGAGGCGTATAGCAGAATTTGAATCTGGATTCCCAGAACATTCCCTGAATCTCTGAATTAATAGTCCAGCACTGATACCATTAATCCAATATATTCCCCAGGATTCTGACCCACCCAACAATATAGGAACAGCAATATCGTTCCAAGTTTGCGGTAAGGAGACCTTAATAGGACAGATAAGGGGCGGTGTGCCATTGTTGCTTTTGCTGCCTGGATTGATGCTTGGTGTTCTGACCAGTTTCATTCCCTTTTGATTTGTGGTTTGATATTTTATGAAATGCTTAATAACAGAGCAGTTGGAAAACAGTGGCTGGGTTGGACAGAGTCAGCATGGATTTCTGAAGGGAAATGATGCTTGGCAAATCTCCTGGCATTCTTCTAGGAATTAATTAGCAGAGTTCATGAGGGGGAATCAGTGGGCATGGTTTATGTGGATTTTGAGAAGGCTTTTGACAAATTCCAACAGATAATATCAGGTCGGGGGGGGGCGTGATCTCAGAGAAACATATAAAATCTTAATATTTTTAGAGAGGTTTAATGCAGGAAGGTTGTTCCCGATGCCAGGATGCACAGAAACAGGAATCCCAGATTAAGGGTATGTGGTAAACCTTTTAGGTCTGAGGTAAGGAGAAATTTCTTCACACAGAGGGGTGAGCTTGTGGAATTTGCTACCACAGAAAGCCGTCAAGGCCAAACCATTGTGTGATTTCAAGAAGGATTCGGATATAGCATTTGGCTCAAGGAATCAAAACATGTGGAAGGTAAATTGAGTTATATGATCAGCCGTGATAATACTGATAGCAGAGCAGGCTCAAAGGGCCGAATGGCCCACTCCTGCCCTAATTAACTTGATTTCTATCAACACATCAGTCAGGAAGAAACTTCTCCCCCGGTGGAGGGATCAATGACCAGGGTGCATAAATTTACGATCAGAGGCAGGAGATTTTAGAAGGCATGTGAGGAAAATATTTTTCCCCTCGAGGGCGGTGGGAATGTGGAACTTGCTGCCTGTAAAGGTAGTTGGGTCAGAAACAGTCATAACATTGAAGAAGTATTTAGATGTGTGTGTGGGTGCAGCGCAGGATTCTGGGCCAGTGCTGAAAAATGGGAAGAGAACAGTAAGGTCGTTGTTTCTGACTGGCACAGCCTTGATGGGCTGAAGGACCTCTTTCTCTGTTTGTAAACCTCTGACTGTCATAACTTTTATACCGCTATCACCCCCCTGTGTCCTTTATTCACCTTGGAGCAATGAGTTTCTTGAATGCAGCCTTGCAACTAAAATCCCCGATCCCTCAAACCATTCTGATAAAGCCCCTGTCCACCCTCCCAGGGACCCTCCCATCCGTCAGAATGTGTGGGTGATCACTGGTTTGTACAGACCCAGAATGCTCTCTGTTTGTGGCTGTGATGTCATCACACACTGACAATTGCACAATGACATCACCCGCTCCCCAGGGATTTCCTCAAATGTGGGATTTTTCTGACTCCGGTGTTTCTGATATCTTTACAGGTGCCAGCTCCAGCGGGAGATTTCCAAATTGCAGACAGTGAAATTGTTGAGCGGTGAGTAGCTTTCACCATTCTTTTACAATTTTGAGGTTTTTTTGAGGTGTGTGCCAGTTATCTGTGGGAGGATCCACCTCTCTGAGGATGGTGTAACTCCTTTACTGTGGATCTGAAGCCATCCATTACTGTGTGTCGCCTCTCTCCTCCCTGATCAGCTCTGCCATTGTCTAACCTGCTCTGTTTAATGTTTGTGTTTGTTTGCTGAATCTCTGAAGTTTCTGTCATTGCCCATCAACCAAGTGTGCATTGCTGACTGAGCAGCTCCATCTTCCCTTTGCACTTCTCACCGTCAGGAATTGTAGAGTCATAGAATCATATAGTTTAGAAGAGGCACTTTGATCCATCGAGTCTGCACCAAAAAAAAAACTTAATTTACTCTGTTCCCACTTTCCAGTACTTGGCCCATCGTCTTAAAAGTTATGATGTTTCAAGTGCTCAGCCAAGTATGTTTTTAAAGGTTGTGAAGTTTCCTGCTTCATTTACCCTCCCAACTGGTGTATTCCAAATACCCACCATCGTCCGAGTGAAAAACAAACTTCATCAAATTCAGTCTTCTGTCTTTCCCCTTAAATGATGTCCTATTGACCCATCAACTAAAGGGAACAGATGCTTCCTATCCACCCTGTCTGTGACCCTCGTAATCTTACAGGAACAGGAGTAGGCCATTCAGTCCCTGGAGCCTGTTCCATCATTCAATGCTGATCTGTCACCTAACACCAGAAAAGTACCTTTTAGCCCATAGAATTGAGTTACAGTGAGTCGTAGAGTCATACAGCATAGAAACAGGCCCTTTGGTCCCCCGTGTCTATACTGACCAACAAACTCCAAACTACACTAATCCCATTTACCTGCGCTTGGTCAATAGACTACTATGTTCTGGCTTTTTAAGTGTTCATTCAGATGCTTTTTAAATGTTGCGAGAGTACCTGCCCCCATCACCATCTCAGCCCGTGCGTTCCATATTTCTACCACTCTCTGGGTGAATTCTTTTTCTCCCTTAGATCTCCTCGAAACCACTTATTCCTCACCTTAAACCTATGCCCTCTGGTCTTAGACATGTCTACCAGAGGGAAAAGATTCTCATGATCTGCACTGTCTATAACTGTCAGAATTATGTATACCTGAAACCTCCCAAATGCATGACCACACAGCCCCCTCTGCCCAATTTACCAGTTGATCAATATCAGACTGTAGCCTGAGAGCATCCTCCTCACTATCACCAATGTAACCAATTTTCCTGTCAGCTGCACATCTGTCCTGTAATGTCACATCTTTCCTATAATGTGGTGACCAGGACTGTATACAGTACTCTCGCTGTGGTCTGACCAAAATTCTGTACAGCTTCAACATAACCTCCCTGCTCTTCTAATCTGTGCCTCGACTGATGAAGTCAATGTCGATGTAGAGTCATCGAGATGTACAGCATGGAAACAGACCCTTCGGTCACACTCGGTTATGCTGTCCAGATATCCTAAATTATTCTAGTCCCATTTGCTAGCATTTGGCCCATATCCCTCTCAACCATTCCTATTCATGTACCCATCCAGATGCCTTTTAATTGTTGTAATCGTACCAGCCTTCACCACTCCTACTCGCAGCTCATTCTATACACGCATCACTCTCTGCATGAAAAGGTTGCTCCTCGGGTCCCTTTTAAATCTTACCCCTCTTACCTTAAACCTGTGCCGTCTAGTTTTGGACTCTGCTACCCTGGGGAAAAGACCTTGGCTGTTCACCCTATCCGTGCCCATCCTGATTTTATAAACTTTTATAAGGTCACCCCTCAGCCTCTGATGCTCCAGGGAAAATAGTCGCTACCTATTCAGCGTCTCCCTTCAGCTGAAACCCTCCAGCCCTGGCAACATCCTTCCGATAGCAGGGAGAACAGAACTGAACATAGTATTCCAAAAGTGGCCTAACCAATGTCCTGTCCAGCCTCAACATAACCAAACATTTCCCATACTCAATGCACTGACCAATAAAGACAAACGTATCAAACGCCTTCTTCACTATTGTGTCTACCTGCGACTCCACTTCCAAAGAACTATGAACCTGCACTCCAAGGTCTCTTTGTTCAGCAACATTCCCCAGGACCTTACCATTAAGTGTATAAGTTCTGCCTTGATTTGCCTTTCCAATATGCAGCATCTCACATTTTTCTAAATTAAACTCCCATCTACAACTCCTTGGCCCATTGGCCCATCTGATCAAGATTCCGTTGTACTCTTAGATAACCTTCTTGGCTGTCCATTACATCACTAATTTTTCTGTCATCTGCAAACTTACTAGCCATACCTCCTATATTCCCATCCAAATCATTAATAGAAATGACAACAAGAATTGGACCCAGCACCGATGGCCATAGGCCCCCAGTTCAAGAAGCAAGCCTCCTCCACTACCACCCTCTGCCTCCTACCTTCGAGCCAGTTGAGTATCCAAATGGCTAGTTTTCCCTGTATTCCGTGTGATCTGTCCTTGCTAACCAGGTTACCGTGTGGAATTTTGTGAAACGCCTTACAGAAATCCATATAGACTACGTCGGCTGCTCTGCCTTCATCAATCCTCTTCGTCTCTTTCTCAACAAACTCAGTCAAGTCAGTGAGACATCATTTCCCGTGCTCAAAACCACGTTGACTGTCCCTAATCAATCCTTGATGGGATGCATGGTAACTTGCCAAGCTGAATTGGCTCAGTACTGGGGAACAGAGGGTGATGGTAAAAGGCGGTTTGTGTGACTGGAACACTGTGTGCAGTGACATACCACAGGGATCAGTGCTTTTTGTGATATTCGTACATGATGTAGATAAGAATTGAGAGAGATGATGACTAAGTTTGTGAATGACACAAAAATTAGTCGGGTGTTTGACAGTGAGGAGACAGGTGTTAGGTTACTGGAACATATGAACAGATTGGTCAGAAGGCAAAATAGTGGCAGTTGGAATTTAACCCTGTTAAATGGGAGGTGATGCACTTTGGAAGAAGGAACAAGACAAGAGTGTACTCCATGAATGGCAAAACATTAGGAAGCTCAGACGAACAAACGGATCTCATGTGCTCGTCTACATATTCCTGAAGGTGGCAGGACAGGTCAATTCATGTAGTTAAGAACGCATAAGGGACGCTTGCCTTTATTGGTCATTGCATAGATTCCAAGAGCAGGGTGTTACGAAGCGGGGGAAGGTCGAACCCTTTGGATAATTAACCCAAAACACAAGCCCCGATCTGTTATTATGGGAGTAGAGGTTCCCTTCTAATAATGACCTTGAAACACCCAGAGAAGCTTGCTTTGTAATCTGATAAAAGAATGGTTAAAAGAAAGAAAACCCCTGATCTCCACTGTTTCGATCACAAGTAACAAGAACAATTTATTTATTTACCCCTAACAATGACCAAATGAACAGAATTACTGACACCAGAACAATTTTTGCCCCACCACCCCACCCACCCCACCCCATACACCAGGCACAATGTATTCCCTAACTGAACTGAATTCTCCTGGCATGTTGTCCAAATAAACACAAGTCCCACTTCTTATTATAAGCCCAATTAATAAGACAACAATAAATTAAAACATAATCTCTCCAACTTGGCATAGAATGTGTCTCTGGAACGCTCTTCCTTCTGTTGATCTCGAGCCACAAACACTTTTCTTCCGCTGATTCTACTATCAGGGATGTTTTCTCAGTGAAGACTCCTTGCTCGAAGTGCCGTGGTGGTACCTTTTGTGGATCGGATGATGTTTTCTTAGAGAGCTTAGTGATTTTTTGTGTGAGCTGGGTGCTTATTTCTCAGATGGTGGTTAGCTCTCACACCCTTCAGATGGCAGTTGGCTCTCTGCCGCTTTTCCAAATGTGCTCTTTATATATACCCATGATGACCCGTCCCTTTTCTTACAATTGCATTGGTCCGAGGTTGTCAAAACCGTCAGATTTAAATTCAATTGGCTTTCAATCCCCAAGTGCTTGATTTAAATTAATTGACTGCTTCCAGCTCATTGCCAAAACATCAAAACAAGCCGTTGGATTCCAATTATGCAACCAATCAGTACATGTTTCCATTTTTAGTACTGTCTGAAATCTGCAGCTGCTTACAGACCCATTTTCTGTATAAATCTCTAATCTTAGAAAAGCACTCTATCTTTTAAAGGGACCGCGCAAACATATTCTTGTTTCCTGCCTTCCAATTCACGATTACTCTACGCAACTTGGTAACAAGGAAGGTCATGTCAGAGCTGCACAGCACTTTGGTTCGGCCGCAGCTGGAGTGCTGTGTGCAGTTTTCATGACCACACTGTAGGAAGGATGTGATTGCTCTGGAAGGGGTGCAAAGGAGATTCACCAAGATGTTGCCTGGTTGGATCATTTCAGCTATGAAGAGAGGCTGGATATTCTTAGGTTGTTGCCTTTGGAGCAGAGAAGGCTGAGGAGCAACCTGATAGAGATGTGTAAGATTATGAAGGGCGTGGACAGGGTGGATAGAAAGCAGTTGAAGGGTCAGTAATAAGGGGGCAATACTTCACAGTGAATGGTAGAAGATTTAAAGGGGATTGGAGGAAAACCTTTTTCACCCAGAGGGTGACTGGGGCCTGGAATGTACTCCCTGGGCAGGAAGTTGAAGCACGAAAGCTCAACTTTTCAAAATTACTTGAACGAGCTCTGGAAATGTCACGACATTCAAGGCTATAAGCCCAGTGTGTGATTAGTGTCAGCAGCGGGATAGTTTTGGCTCTACAGACTTGCTGGGCCATTGGGCCTCTTCTGTACTGTATGATTCTATAATCCTCCTCCTCCTGAGTAAAGACAGATGTGAAGTACTCATTTAACATGCTGCCAACGTCCTCTAGCTCCACACAGATTGGTCCCTAACGGGCCTGACTCTTTCCCTGGTTATGCTCTTTCCTTGATATCCTTGTAGAATATCTTGGGATTCTCCCTAATCTTCCCTGCCAGTGTTTTATTACGCCCCACTTTGCTGTCCTCATTTCTTTCTTATGTTTCCCCCTTGTACTTTCTATTCTCCTCGAGGACCTCCATCACTTTCCTCCCTTTGTACCTGTTAAAAGCTTCTCCTTCCCTTCTTATTCAGTCCTGAAATTTCAGAGGCATCCAAAGTTCTCTGGGTTTTTTATAGAGTCACAGATTTATAGAGGTTTACAGTGGACAGAAAGGCCCTTCGGCTCATTGAGTCTGCGCCAGTCATAGACAACTAAGTAGTTATTGTAATTTTCCAGCACTTGGCCGATAGCCCTGTATGCCTTTGCATCGCAACGGTCCATCAGAATATTTCTTAAATGCTCCTACATTTCCCCCAAAGGGAACATGTTTCACCTAATTCCTTTTTAAACAGCCCCACTGTTCTGCTGAAGTTTACCCACACAAAGCTCTCTAAGGCTGATCCTGCCTTATTTTAAAACAATTTGCCTTTCTCCAACCCACAGCCCTTTCTTGCAGACAGTCTGTTTTTCCTCTCTGCTGCCTCACAGCACCAGGGACCTGGGTTCGATTCCAGCCTTGGGTGACTGTCTGTGTGGAGTTTGTACATTCTTCCCCGTGTCTGTGTGGGTTTCCTCCAGGTGCTCCAGTTTCCTCCCACAGTCCAAAGATGTGCAAGTTAGATGGATTGATAATGTTAAATAACCCTGTAAAATCCAGAGATGTGCAGTCTAGTTGAATTAGCCATAGGAAATGTGGAGTTATGGGGCAAGGGTGGAAACAGGATTTAGGTGAGATGTTTTCGGAGGGTCGGTGCAGACCAGATTCGCCGTATGGCCTCTTTCTGCACTGTCGGGATTCTCTGAATTAGATCCAGCATTACATTGTCACATGTTGGAGCTACTACATGTTGATATAAAAAACACTCCTGAGTACATTTGAATAAATCTGCCCCTCTAAACTGTTTACACCATGACTACACCAATTAATGCTGGTGAAGTTGAAATTCTGTAATCTAACTATTGGATTGTTCTTTTTACATACTTCAGTGAATTGTCTGCATTATTCAATTTATTTCATTTCTCCTCCGATGCTGAGGTTGTATTGACTCTCAAGTTCTGAACCTTTTTTTATTCCTTGTAACTTATCCTGCACACCCTTAACGTTAACTGATTCTCTGTCCTCAGATACTGCCTGACCTGTTGCAATTTTCCAGCATTTTCTGTTTATTTCAGACTTGCAGCAAGTGCAGTATTTTGCTACTCTTTTGATAATAAGACCTTAAGACATAGGAGCAGAAATTAGGCCATTTGGCCCATTGAGTCTGCTCTGCCACTCACTCATGGCTGATAGGTTCTTCAACCCCATCTGGACCGTGCTGTCAGAACCAAGTCTAGAAACACAGACGGATGAATTAAAAGCCCATTTCTGACAGGGTGGGTGTTGGTCACAGATTGTGGCCTATTGGTTCCTATTAATTGAGTCACACAAAATCACTGAATGATTACAATGGAGAAGGAGACTACTCTGTCCATTGTGTCTGTGCTGGCCTTTCTCCAAAAGCAAATCAGCGATTCCTATTATTTGCCCTTTTCTTTCCTCTTCAGGGGCTTTTCCAGTTAGCTTTTGAAAGTCTTTGTTGCATCAGATTGAGCTGGAGTGGTGATGGAGGAGAAGCTGCTAAGTTTACCCTGAGGCCTTTCAAAGCCAGCTGGGCCCTGCAGTTTCCAGCGTGAAGTTGTCAGTGGGAGCTGGACTCTACAAAAGATTGGGTTGCTTAAAAAAACACTCTCCAGAGAGTGTATAACAAAAAAAACATGGTTTGGCGAACAAATATTCTGCAGTTGCTGCAGAAACATGGGTGTTAACTTTCCAAATTGCATTAGATTCTGGAAAGTTTCTGTCTCACTGCAAAATAGCAGATACAACCCCTGTATTAAAGAGGCGAGGAAGGCAGACAACAGGAAACTTTAGGCCAGTTAGGTTGATCTGTCATTGAGGAGATGAGAATCAATTATTTGGAGGTATTATCACCACACTATTAGTCCGGGGACCTGGGTTCATATCCTGCCATGGCAGATGGTAGAATTTGAATTGAATAAAACTCTGGTTTTAAGTCTAACGATGGTCATGAGTCCATTGTCGATTGTTAGGAACAAAACCATCTGGTTCACTAAGGTCCATTAGGGAAGAAAGCTGCCATCCTGAACTGGTCTGGTTTACGTGTCCAGACCCACAGCAATGTTGACTCTTAACTGCCTTCTGGGCAGTTTACGGATGTCAATGAATGCTGGCCTAGCTAGGGACGCCCACTACCTCTGCATGAATTAAAGAGAAACTGAAGAAATAAAAGTGAACAAAAGGATTTAAATGCATTTAGAAAGGTAAGGACTGATTAGGGAGTGTCAACGTGGCTTTGTGCATGGGAAATCGTGTCTCAGTAAGTTGGTTGTGTTTTTTTCAAAATATGGCAAAGAAGATTGAAGACTGGTCGGTAGATATTGTCTATATGGACTTGAGCAAAACGCTCAACAAGGTTCCGCATGGTAGACTGGTTAGCAAGGTTAGATCGTATTGGAGTACAGGAAGAGCTAGCCAGTTGGATACAAATTTGGATTCAAGGTAGGAAACAGAGGGTGGTGGTGGAGGGTTGTCTTTTGAACTGGAGGCCTGTGACCAGGTGGTGTGCCATAAGGGTCAGTGCTGGGTCCACTGCTTTTTGTAATTATTCAAATGATTTGGATGTGACGGTATGGTTAGTAAGTTTGCAGATGACACCAACATTGGTGGCACAGTGGACAGTGAAGAAGGCTATTTTCAGTGAGTAGTTTGGGATCTTGATCAATGGGCTGAGGAGTGGCAGATGGAGTTTGGTTTAGATAAATGTGAGGTGTTGCATTTCAATAAGGCAAATCAGGGCAGGATTTAGACAGTTAATGGTAGGGCCCTGGGGAGTGTTGCTGAACAAGGGGACTTAGGGTTGCAGGTGCATAGTTCCTTGAAAGCGGAGTTGCAGGTAGACAGGATGGTGAAGAAGGCATTTGGTATGCTCGCCTTCATTTGTCACTGCATTGAGTTATCGGAGTTGGGATGTCATGTTGCGACTGTACAGGACATAGTTAGAATACTGTATTCAGTTCAGGTCTCCCTTCTATGAGAAAGAAGTTGTGAATCCTGAAAGGGTTCAGAAATGATTTACTGGGATATTGCCGGTATTGGAGGGTTTGAGCTGTGGGGTGGGGCTGAAAAGGCTGGGGCTTTTCTTCCCTGGAGTGGTGGAGGTTGCGTTGTGAGGCTTACCGCATCAACGGCCCTCCCAGGCAGTGCATTCCAGACTTACACCACCCCTCAGGTGAAAAATGCTTTCCTCCATTCCCCTGTAAAACTTTTGCCTTTCACTGCAAAATGATGCCCAGTGTTATTCAACCTTTAACTAAAGGAACAACTACTTCATTGTGTTTCTCCAATTTAGTGGAATTCTATGAGGAGTGACATGTGCTGTGGATAAAGGGAGCCTGATATATTGTACTTGGCTTTCCTGAAGGCATTTCACAAGGTACCATGGAAAAGGTGTCTGTTTAGAGTGGGAGCTACTGGTTTAGTGGTACCTACCAGCCTGGATACTGGATTGGCTGGCTGGCAGAAAACCGAGAATATCCATAAATGGGTCTGCTTCAGATTGTCAGAACGTGATAAGTGGGGAGCCACAGGGTTCTGCTGAACCAAAACCTTTTGCAGTTTATATCAATGACTTGGATGAGGGGAATGAAGTCATGGTAGCTACGCTTTGTGTGGATACAAAGCTATCAGGAAAGGTTGCTGTGAAGAAGACTTAATTTCCCTACGTCAATCTGCAGCCTTTTTGAATGAATATTTCAGGTGAGCTATGATATAACAAAATGTGAAATTGTTCGCTCCAGGGGAAAAATGAGAAAAGAAAATCAGACCAGAGGACAGGTGCAGAATCTTGTGGAGCTGAGATATCTAGGGGGTCTGGTGCGTGATACACAAAACATTGGTATATAATTAACAACAAGTGATGAAGAAGGCTCATGGAATGTTCTTGTTTATCACGAGTGGAATCAAACAGAAAAGTAAGGAGTTGATGATTCAGTTGTACAGGGCATAAGTGAAACCACACCTCCACAACTGTGTGCAGTTTTGGTCTCATTATTGAAGGAAGGGTGTAAATGCGGTGGAGGTTCAGTAGACTGATATCTGAATGAGTGGGTTGTCTTATGAGGATATTTTGGACAGCCTCGGAATGCTCATGTGTTCAGAAAAATGAGGTGTAATTTGACTCGTGTTTAATATCCTGAATTGGTTTTGACAAGGTGAATGTGGACATATTTTTTCCGAAGGGTAAGTCCAGAATGGGGAAGACCGTTTTAAATCGAGGAGTCTTCATTTTGGAATAGAGATGAGTTCTTTATTCAAGATTAGTGCGACTTTGGAACTCTCTGCCTCAAAAGGCGGTCGAGACTCGGTCATTGAACATTTTTAAGGCAGAGGTGGATAGATTCTTGTTCAACCAGGGGATCAAAAGTTATTGGGTGTAGCTGGAAATTCAAAACATGAGCTCATCGGTCATGATCGTATTGAATGATGGAGCAGGCAGGAGGGCCCGATAGTTCATATGTTGGCCTTTGTGTTCATACATTTGACATGGAGCCAAATGAGATCCTGGGACAGATGCATGACTTTGTATTTTTATGGGGAGACTTTCATTTCCATTATTTCTGTTCTAAATCAATTCCACAGGATATTAGAAGGAGAGGATTTACAGTCGGGAAACTGCAACCGATCAGGATTTCAGAGTGGCCCAATTCGGTGTAACCTGAATCTCATTGGGCTTTGAACATGGAAGGAGAAAACACCGTTGACAGCGGTGAGAAACTGTACATGTGTAGTGCATGTGCACGAGCGTTCAGCCGATCATCTGACCTCTCGAAACATAAACGGAGTCATAAGGAGAAACTGTGGAAATGTGGGGACTGTGGGAATGGATTCAGATCCCCAGCTGAACTGGAAATTCATCGGCGCAGTCACACTGGGGAGAAACCATTCTCCTGCTCTGAATGTGTCAAGGGATTCAGTCAGAAATCCCACCTGCAGAGACACCAGCGAGTTCACGCTGGGGAGAGGCCATTCATCTGCTGTACGTGCGGCAAGGGATTCACTTTGGCTTCCAGCCTCCAGAAGCATCAACGAATTCACACTGGGGAGAGGCCATTCACCAGCTCCTCGTGTGGGAGGGGGATTCTCCGACACATCCAGCTTGATGACAAATCGGTGAGTTCACACTGAGAGAGTGTTTACCTGTTCCCACTGCAGGATGGTGTTGAGGCGTTTATCTGAACTGACTGTACATCAGCAGACTGCCTGTGGAGAAGCTGAATGAGGGGATTCACTGACCCTGCCACCTTGTGGACAGTTCACACTGGGGAGAGGCTGATCCCCCTGCACCAAGTGTGGGACATATCCTCTCCGTCATCCAGCCTGCTGAAACACCAGTGAGTACATTGTGTGAAGAATCTATTCTCGTGCTGAATGTGGAAAAGCAATCACTCAGTCATCCAGCCAACTGAGAAGCCATCGCGTTTGCACAAGGGAGAAGCCTTTTCAATGTCCAAACTGAGCGAAGTATTTGAAAAGATCCTGGGAGTTGACATCCCACGCACTTGTTCACATTGACGTGAGTCTGTTCAGGTGCACTTACTGCAGGACTGAGTTCAGGTGAGAAACTCACCCCATTCTACAGCAGTACATTCACACTGGGGAGAGACTGTTCACCTTCTCTGTGTCGGGGTAAGGATTCATTGAGTTACGAAAACTGCTGAAATGCCAGTGAGTTCCTGAGTAACTGCAGTGATGAAAGATGTATAATTTAGATAAATTCCAGTTTTGGAAGTTGGCATTTATAATAGAGACACTGAATGTGGGTCATTTTCTGGAAGTTTTCTTTAAAATAAAAAGTGTGAGTCCTTGTGAAACAGTGACCTTCCTCCAGCACTGCTCAGAAAGCAAGTGGCTGTGGAGCCCCATGTGGAGTTCATGGGAAATTGTTTAGACTCTGTTGATTTACAACAGATGAGCAAACATCAATTGACGTTATCTTGTTTTCAGTTCAGAATAATCAAGGATTTATTATAGTCTATAAACCCAGGGTTAGAAGGTATTTTGTTCAGTTTGGAGATCTGACTGTGATCAGAATCAAGTTTAGTCTCTCTGCTATATAGAGCTCAGAATAATTCAGTGGAAAAAAGAACAAAAAGTCACCCGAGTAGAACTTCCGAACCAGGAGAGTTTGGTTTGAGCTCTGAAGGTATTAGAAGCAGAAAATGTTTATTCTCTGAATTTTGAGAATATTCATGAAAGAAAATTCCATAGTTCACAGGAAAAGTTTGGGCCAAACCAGTTCAGATATAACTTAGAGATTTAATATTGGGTGTAATTTCTCTGGATTTAAATCTGTGTAAATTGATGCGGGTACACAGTTGCAGCAGGTAATCAGGAAGGCTTATGGAACATTGGCACTTTATTTCAAGGTGGGTTGGAGATTTAGAGTTGGGATGTTTTACTGCAACTGTACAAGATGCTGGTGAGACCACATCTCGAATGCTGAGAATAATTTTGGTCCCCTTATGAAAGGAAAGGTATCATTTCATTGGAGGTAGTTCAGAGAATGTTCTCCAGGGTGTTCCCTCATATGGAGGGACTGTCGTATGAGCAAACACTAAACTTGTTGGGAGTCTACTCACTGGAGTTCGGAAGAATGAGAAGTGATGAAACATATTAGACTAGGCTTGAAAGGGTAAATGTTGAGAGGATTTTTTCACCTCATGGAAGAATCTCAGACCAAAGAGCATAGCCTCAGATATTAGGGCCACTGCCACTTTAAGAAAGAGATGAGAGGAATTTCTTCTGTCGAGGGTTGAGATACTATGGAACTCCTTGCCACAGAACAGTGAGGCAAAGTGGGACCTTGTGTATATTGAAGGCTGACATAGATTCTTGATGAAGGATTATGGGGGAATCATAGGAAAGCAGCCATGAAGAATGTCAGATCAGCTCTGATCCTGCAGAATGGCAGAGCAGGCTCAAGGGGCTGTATGGTGCTGTTAGGAAATAGGTTGGGAACATATTTAAGCACAGCAAAACAAATTGTTTTTCTTTCTGTTTTTGTCTTGCATAATAAAGATCTGTTTTTATTTTTGCTAAAGAATCTCTGCAGCCTCACATGACTGGGTTTCAGTGACTGACCACCACAAACCAAATTAAAAGAATAATCTCACTTTGAGACAGACAGACGCACAATTAAACTCTGGCACCCATTGTACCAGAATATGTGAAGAAAAGTCTCAATCAATACAAAATAATAAATGAAGTGCAATTCAACTTCATACTCGTTGTTCAGGAATTTATCCCGTATTTACTTGCAGGAGCAAAGAGGGTCAGAAGCAGAGTGAATCTCACACTTGCGTACCAGACTTGACATAGATATTTACAGAAGAAATCCCTCTGTCTCCTCCACTGAGAGAATGGCAGATTCAAAATAAATAAAGCACAAGCAACCCTCTAACTCTATTTTAATTTAATCCCTACCACCCTGTCACTTTTTAATGATAGCATTGCCCTTTTGGGGGGCTTTGATTGTTGCTGGCTACACTAGTCACGTGGGTGGTTTTGCTGGTGGTGAAAAGTCCATCAGCTGTTCTGGTTTATCTGTGTTCATTTTGAAACCCTCTCACTGACAGCAGAAAGTCTCATTTACAGCATTCTGCCACTGGACAGGTCCAGCATGGAGATTTATAAATTTTTCAAAAAACAGGAAACACATGTAAAATGTAAAACCGATTTATAGAACTCCGAGGGAAATGCCTTTTATTTTGCTTGCTGGCAAGTGATGGGGACACTCGTTTGCTGGCTGTGAAACTCAGGGTTCGTATTCCACCAGGGTTGTTAGCTCCTGGACTAATCGAGTATTAAAGAGCAACTTGACCACACAGAAGTAGCTGAAAAATGACACTCTGGTGTGTAATATGCTCTCTTTCTACAGGCAGGGAAAACAGGATGCATGTGAACGCATCCGAGAATAGGGTGTGCACTTGTTAATTTACACAACATTTGTCAAAACACAATTAATGTACATCCCCAGAATCACAATGGTTTGATTGACCCGTCCTGGATGTGCTTAATGCATTTATTCAGACAAATACATTCATTCTGCTCCAACTCTTGTCAGAATTATGACAGGACAGCTTAAATGGCCGTGTGAGGGACAAATGTATTCATGGTGAAGGGATAAAGCCTTGGTGTTTTTTTTGTTTTGAATATTTGACTACACAGGATCCAAGGTCATAGCATCAGGTTTGAGATGACACAATTTGGCAATGGTGTAAGCAGGGACAAGAAGTGGAGCAAACTTCAGGAGGACACAGGGACTCTGATAAAATGGACAACAAACTAGTGGGTGGGATGCGAAATGGGTGCAGGGACGGTGAATGTTCTGGTTTAATTTATGTTAAACTGAATCTTGCATATGTGGAAAATAAGGTTGGAATTGTGTCTGTTGAGGGAAAACATGTTAAAAGCAGTTTACATTCATACTTTCTTGCACTTTAGAAAATGTTAGTTTGGAGTTTGAAGACATTTGGGTTTTGATTGATGAGAATGCTGTTCCCACAACCTGGTTACAGGAAGTGCTCTGAGATAATTAAGGACTGAATTGAGAAGGAATTTCTTCACCCAGAGGGTTGTTAATCTATGGAATTCCTTGCCCAGTGAAGTAGTTGACGCTACTTCAGTAATTGGTTTTTAAAAAAAGTAGATATTTTTTGAACAATAAAGGAATTAAGGGATACGGTGAGAACACGGGTAAGTGGATCTGAGTCCACAAAAAGATCAGCCATGATGTTATTGAATGGCGGAGCAGGCTCGAAGGGCCAGACGGACTACTCCTGCTCCTAGTTCTTATGTTCACAGGGTCTGGATTCTGGATATTGGCAGAGCAGGCTCAAGGGGCCGAATGGTGCTGTTGGGAAATTGTTTTTCTCTTGCGTAATAAACATCTGTTTTTTGCTAAGAAATCTCTACAGCCTCACATGACTGACCACCACATTAACTAAATTAGAAGAGTAATCTCACTTGGAGACAGTCAGACACATAATTAAACTCTGTCACCCAATGTACCAGAACATGTGAAAAAAAAAGTCTCATCCAATACAAAATAATAAATGAAGTACAGTTCAACCTGATACTCCAGCTGTTCAAGAATTTATCCCCTATTGACTCACAGGAGCAAAGACTGTCAGAAGCAGAGTGAAACTCTCACTTGCGTACCAGACTTAAGGTGAATATTTACAGAAGAAATCCCTCCCTCTCCCAGAGAGGAAGTTTCAAAATGAATAAAGCGCAAGCAGCCCTCCAACTCCATTTTAATTTAATCCCTACTTCCTGTCACTTTTTTCATGTTAGCATTGACCTGGTAACGTTGTGTTTTTGCTGGTGGTGGAAAGTCCAGCAGCTGTGTTGGTTCATTTAGGTTCAATTTGAAAGCTTCTCACTGACAGCAGAAAGCCTCATTTACAGCATTCTACCACCAGGCAGGATCCCTGCAGAAATTTACAAATTAATAAAAAAAAAACACGTGTAAAATGTAAAATCTATTTGTGGAACTCAGAGGGAAATAATTTTCTTTTGCTTGCTGGGTGTGAAACACAGGGTTCGTATTCCACCAGGGTTGTTAGCTCCTGCACGAATTGAGTATTAAAAAGGAACTTGAACACACAGAAGTAGCTTAAAAAATGACTCTCTGGTGTGCAATATGCTCTCTCTCTGTACAGACAGAGAAAACGGAATGCATGTGAATGCATCCAAGAATAAGGTGTGCATAGGGTCAGCGACCATTTGTTAGTTTACGCAACATCTGTAAAACCACAATGCACATTCCCAGAATCACAATGGTTCAACCGACCTATCCTGGATATGCTTCAAGTATTTATTCAGACAAAGCTTTACTCTATATATAACCTCCCCTATTTATATATAACTCTGCTCCAATTCTTGTCAGAATTATGATGGGACAGCTTAAAGTAGCACCTCACATTTACCTGATGTAAACTCCATCTGCCAATCATTTGAGTTCATTCCACAAATAAACAGTTTCTCCAATTCCATACTAACCTGTTATGACTTTCAAATCTCGATTGTCTAAATATAAAATAAAACAAAAATTGCAATCAAATAAAGCTCCTGGGTGGATGAATTCACTCCCATCTCACCACTGGGTGCAGATGCATGTCTCATATTCGCTATTTACTCGTGATTGTATGTGATATGATACAGTGCCACCGAGCGAGCATTGCAAACAGTACAACACTAAATTGCGAAAGGATATTGAAGCCTGCAGTTCACACGCATATCTAGATACAAATCACGCCAATCCACTCGATTAAATTCTCGTCCATGAACATTGGTATCAATAATCCTAGACTTAAATCGCCAGAACCATCGATTAGATGCTAGTTTGTTTTAAA
>NW_025965689.1:675267-676283 GCF_021869965.1 Rhincodon typus
ATGTTGGCCTTTGTGTTCATACATTTGACATGGAGCCAAATGAGATCCTGGGACAGATGCATGACTTTGTATTTTTATGGGGAGACTTTCATTTCCATTATTTCTGTTCTAAATCAATTCCACAGGATATTAGAAGGAGAGGATTTACAGTCGGGAAACTGCAACCGATCAGGATTTCAGAGTGGCCCAATTCGGTGTAACCTGAATCTCATTGGGCTTTGAACATGGAAGGAGAAAACACCATTGACAGCGGTGAGAAACTGTACATGTGTAGTGCATGTGCACGAGCGTTCAGCCGATCATCTGACCTCTCGAAACATAAACGGAGTCATAAGGAGAAACTGTGGAAATGTGGGGACTGTGGGAATGGATTCAGATCCCCAGCTGAACTGGAAATTCATCGGCGCAGTCACACTGGGGAGAAACCATTCTCCTGCTCTGAATGTGTCAAGGGATTCAGTCAGTTTCAGCGAGTTCACGCTGGGGAGAGGCCATTCATCTGCTGTACGTGCGGCAAGGGATTCACTTTGGCTTCCAGCCTTCAGACGCATCAACGAATTCACACTGGGGAGAGGCCATTCACCAGCTCCTCGTGCGGGAGGGGGATTCTCCGACACATCCAGCTTGATGACACATCGGTGAGTTCATACTGAGAGAGTGTTTACCTGTTCCCACTGCAGGATGGTGTTGAGGCGTTTATCTGAACTGACTGTACATCAGCAGACTGCCTGTGGAGAAGCTGAATGAGGGGATTCACTGACCCTGCCACCTTGTGGACAGTTCACACTGGGGAGAGGCTGATCCCCCTGCACCAAGTGTGGGACATATCCTCTCCGTCATCCAGCCTGCTGAAACACCAGTGAGTACATTGTGTGAAGAATCTATTCACGTGCTGAATGTGGAAAAGTAATCACTCAGTCATCCAGCCAACTGAGAAGCCATCGCGTTTGCACAGGGGAGAAGCCTTTCCAATGTCCAAACTGAGCGAAGTATTTGAAAAGATCCTGGGAGTTGAC
>NW_025965689.1:677117-678265 GCF_021869965.1 Rhincodon typus
CAATGTCCAAACTGAGCGAAGTATTTGAAAAGATCCTGGGAGTTGACATCCCACGCACTTGTTCACATTGACGTGAGTCCGTTCAGGTGCACTTACTGCAGGACTGAGTTCAGGTGAGGAACTCACCCCACTCTACAGCAGTACGTTCACACTGGGGAGAGGCTGTTCACCTTCTCTGTGTCGGGGAAGGGATTCATTGAGTTACGAAAACTGCTGAAATGCCAGTGAGTTCCTGAGTAACTGCAGTGATGAAAGATGTATAATTTAGATAAATTCCAGTTTTGGAAGTTGGCATTTATAATAGAGACACTGAATGTGGGTCATTTTCTGGAAGTTTTCTTTAAAATAAAAAGTGTGAGTCCTTGTGAAACAGTGACCTTCCTCCAGCACTGCTCAGAAAGCAAGTGGCTGTGGAGCCCCATGTGGAGTTCATGGGAAATTGTTTAGACTCTGTTGATTTACAACAGATGAGCAAACATCAATTGACGTTATCTTGTTTTCAGTTCAGAATAATCAAGGATTTATTATAGTCTATAAACCCAGGGTTAGAAGGTATCTTGTTCAGTTTGGAGATCTGACTGTGATCAGAATCAAGTTTAGTCTCTCTGCTATATAAAGCTCAGAATAGTTCAGTGGAAAAAAGAACAAAAAGTCACCCGAGTAGAACTTCCAAACCAGGAGAGGTTGGTTTGAGCTCTGAAGGTATTAGAAGCAGAAAATGTTTATTCTCTGAATTTTGAGAATATTCATGAAAGAAAATTCCAGAGTTCACAGGAAAAGTTTGGGCCAAACCAGTTCAGATACAACTTAGAGATTTAATATTGGGTGTAATTTCTCTGGATTTAAATCTGTATAAATTGATGCGGGCACACAGTTGCAGCAGGTAATCAGGAAGGCTTATGGAACATTGGCACTTTATTTCAAGGTGGGTTGGAGATTTAGAGTTGGGATGTTTTACTGCAACTGTACAAGGTGCTGGTGAGACCACATCTCGAATGCTGAGAATAATTTTGGTCCCCTTATGAAAGGAAAGGTATCATTTCATTGGAGGTAGTTCAGAGAATGTTCTCCAGGGTGTTCCCTCATATGGAGGGACTGTCGTATGAGCAAACACTAAACTTGTTGGGAGTCTACTCACTGGAGTTCAG
>NW_025965689.1:678765-690790 GCF_021869965.1 Rhincodon typus
GCTCAATTCTTTGAGCACAGCTGTTGGGATGTTATGTTGAGGCTGTATAGGACGCTGGTGAGGCCACATCTGGACTACTATGTCCAGTTATGGTCGCCCAGTTATACGAAGAACCTTATCAAATTAGAGAGAGTTCAGAAGAGATTTACCAGGATGTTGCCAGGTATGGAAGTTTTGAGTTATAAGGAAAGGCTGAATAGGCTGGGACTTCTTTCACTGGAGCGTAGGAGGTTGAGAGGTGACCTGATAAAGTTTATGAAATAACGAGAGGTATAGATCGAGTTGATGGTAGTTGTCTTTTCTCTAAGATGGGGAACTTCAAGACCAGGGGGCACACATTTAATGTGAGAGGAGAGAGATTTGAAAAAGACATGAGGCAAATTGTTTGCACAGGGTGCATTGCGTGTGGAATGTACCTCCTGAAGAAGTGGTGGATGTGCGTACAATTACAATGTTTAAAAGTCATTTGGATGGATGCATGAATAGGAAAGGTTTGGAGGGATATGGGCCAGGAGGAGGCAGGTGGGACTAGTTTAGTTTGGGATTTTATTCAGCATGGGCTGGTTGGACCGAAGGGTCTGTTTCCATGCTGTATGACTCTGAATCTATGACCCTGTGATGTGGGATTGTTATTCGAGAAGGGAACAAGGGATCAACCAGGAAATTACAATCCAGTCTGTCTCACCTCAGTGGTGGGGAAACCATTAGAAGCAATTCTGAGGGACAGAATTAATCTGCACTTGGAGCGGAAGTAATTAGTCAGCAACAGTTAGCACAGTTTTGTTCAGGGGAGGTTTTGTCTGACCAACTTTTTTTTAGCGAAGGAGTCGCCAGGTGTGTCGATGAGGGCAATTCATTCGACACAGTCTGCTTGGACTTCATCAAGAGTTTTGATAAAGTCCCACAGAGGAGACTGACAGCAAAGGAAAGAGACCATAATAATCAAGATAATTTGGCTGATTGGCTCCAGAATTGGCTGAGTGGTAAGAAGCAAACAGAGTCTGTTTGGCATAGTTTTGTGACTGGAAGCCTGTATCCAGTGGGCTTCCACTGGGATCAATATTGGGCCCCTTCCTGTTTGTGTTCATATAAGCAATTCACAATGAATGTCAGGTATTGATCAATAAATTCATGGGTGATGTGAAAATTGGTGGGTGGTAAATAGTGAGGAGGGCAGCCTTCTGAAGAGTGCTTGTGCAATTTAGGCCTATACTCTGAAGTGTTTAAGAATGAGCGGCTACCTAATTGAGTTATATAGTATGCTGCAAAGCATTGAGAAAGTGGAAGTTGAAAGGATGTTTCCTTCTGTAGGACGTTCTGGAGTGAGAGGTTATAATTTTAGAATAAGGGTTGGCAGGTTTAACGCAGATGAGGAGAAATTACTTGTCTCATTTGGTTGTGAATCTGTGAAATTCACTATCTCATAATGAGGTGAATGCTGGGACATTAAGTAAATTTAAGGAAGTAATTTAATGAGTAGTTATTCATGGGCTGGAAGTTTATGGGCAGTAGGCAGGAAAGTGCAGTTGGGGTGGGATGAGATCAGTCACAATTTTATTAAATGGCTGAATTGCTACTCCTACTGCTAGTTCTTTTGTACTTAGATTACAGGAGGATATAGACGGGCTGGTAAGACGGGCTGATCAGTAGAAGTTGGAATTTAATTCAGATAAGTGAGAGGTGATACACTTGGGCAGGGCAAACGAGCCAATGGAGTACATGAATAACAATGTAGGACTGAGGATCTGTCAGACTGAGGATCCGTAGGACCCTGCTGTGCAAGTCCATCCATTCCTTAAGGTAAGAGGACAGGCAGGTAAAGTGGTTAAAAGGCAAATGGGACACTTGCCTTCATTAGTCGAGGCATAGAGTTTAGGGGCAGGGAGGTTATGCTGGAAATGTATATATAGTTGGTTAGGCCACAGCTGGAGTGTTGTGTGCAGTTCTGCAATCCAAAGAACAGGAGAGATGTGATTTCACTGGAGACAGCACAGAGAAGATTTACCAGAATACCGTATGGGCTGGAGAGTTTTAGTTGTGAAGAAAAGTTGGACAGACTGAGATTGTCTTCTTTGGAGCAGAGGGGATTGAGAGGAGCAGAGTTGAGATGTAAACGTTATGAGGCGTATAGCAGAATTTGAATCTGGATTCCCAGAACATTCCCTGAATCTCTGAATTAATAGTCCAGCACTGATACCATTAATCCAATACATTCCCCAGGATTCTGACCCACCCAACAATATAGGAACAGCAATATTGTTCCAAGTTTGCGGTAAGAATACCTTTATAGGACAGATAAGGGGCAGTGTGCCATTGTTGTTTCTGCTGCCTGGATTGATGCTTGGTGTTCTGACCAGTTTCATTCCCTTTTGATTTGTGGTTTGATATTTTATGAAATGCTTAATAACAGCAGTTGGAAAACAATGGCTGGGTTGGACAGAGTCAGCATGGATTTCTGAAGGGAAATAATGCTTGGCAAATCTCCTGGCATTCTTCTAGGAATTAATTAGCAGAGTTTGTGAGGGGGAATCAGTGGGCATGGTTTATGTGGATTTTGAGAAGGCTTTTGACAAATTCCAACAGATAATATCAGGTGGGGGGCGCGGTCTCAGAGAAACATATAAAATCTTAATACGATTAGACAGGTTTGATGCAGGAAGGTTGTTCCCGATGCCAGGAGTGCACAGAAACAGGAATCCTAGATTAAGGGTATGTGGTAAACCTTTTAGGTCTGAGGTAAGGAGAAATTTCTTCACACAGAAGGGTGAGCTTGTGGAATTTGCTACCACAGAAAGCCGTCAAGGCCAAACCATTGTGTGATTTCAAGAAGGATTCGGATATAGCATTTGGCTCAAGGAATCAAAACATGTGGGAGGTAAATTGAGTTATATGATCAGCCGTGACAATACTAATAGCAGAGCAGCCTCAAAGGGCTGAATGGCCCACTCCTGCTCTAATTTACTTGATTTCTATCAACACATTAGTGAGGAAGAAACTTCTCCCCTTGGTGGAGGGATCAATGGCCAGGGTGCATAAATTTACGATCAGAGGCAGGAGATTTTAGAAGGCATGTGAGGAAAATATTTTTCCCCTCGAGGGCGGTGGGAATGTGGAACTTGCTGCCTGTAAAGGTAGTTGGGTCAGAAACAGTCATAACATTGAAGAAGTATTTCGATGTGTGTGTGGGTGCAGCGCAGGATTCTAGGCCAGTGCTGGAAAATGGGAAGAGAACAGTAAGGTCGTTGTTTCTGACTGGCACAGTCTTGATGGGCTGAAGGACCTCTTTCTCTGTTTGTAAACCTCTGACTGTGATAACTTTTATACCGCTATCACCCCCTGTGTCCTTTATTCACCTTGGAGCAATGAGTTTCTTGAATGCAGCCTTGCAACTAAAATCCCCGATCCCTCAAACCATTCTGATAAAGCCCCTGTCCACCCTCCCAGGGACCCTCCCATCCTTCAGAATGTGTGGGTGATCACTGGTTTGTACAGACCCAGAATGCTCTCTGTTTGTGGCTGTGATGTCATCACACACTGACAATTGCACAATGACATCACCCGCTCTCCAGGGATTTCCTCAAATGTGGGATTTTTCTGGCTCCGGTGTTTCTGATATCTTTACAGGTGCCGGCTCCAACAGGAGATTTGCAGACAGTGAAATTGTTGAGCGGTGAGTAGCTTTGACCATTCTTTTACAATTTTGAGGTTTTTGGTGTGTGCCAGTTATCTGTGGGAGGATCCACATCTCTGAGGCTGGTGTAACTCCTTTCCTGTGGATCTGAAGCCATCCATTACTGTGTGTCACCTCTCTCCTCCCTGATCAGCTCTGCCATTGTCTGACCTGCTCTGTTTAATGTTTGTGTTTGTTTGCTGAATCTCTGAAGTTTCTGTCATTGCCCATCATCCAAGTTTGCGCTGCTGACTTAACCAGCTCCATCTTCCCTCGGTACTTCTCACCGTCAGGAATGGAAGAGTCATAGAATCATACAGTTTGGAAGAGGCACTTTGATTCATTGAGTCTGCACCAAAAAAAAACTTATTTACAATGTTCCCACTTTCCAGTACTTGGCCCATCGTCTTAAAAGTTATGACGTTTCAAGTGCTCAGCCAAGTATGTTTTTAAAGGTTGTGAAGTTTCCTGCTTCACTTACCCTCCCAGCTGGTGTATTCCAAATACCCACCACCGTCCGAGTGAAAAACATAAACTTCATCAAATTCCCTCAATCTTCTGTCTTTCCCCTTAAATGATGTCCTATTGACCCATCAACTAAAGGGAACAGATGCTTCCTATCCACCCTGTCTATGACCCTCATAATCTTACAGGAGCAGGAGTAGGCCATTCAGTCCCTGGATCCTGTTCCATCATTCAATGCTGATCTGTCAGCTAACACGATAAAAGTACCTTTTAGCCCATAGAATTGAGTTACAGTGAGTCGTAGAGTCATACAGCATAGAAACAGGCCCTTTGGTCCCCCGTGTCTATACTGACCAACAAACTCCAAACTACACTAATCCCATTTACCTGCGCTTGGTCAATAGACTGGTATGTTCCGGCTTTTTAAGTGTTCATTCAGATGCTTTTTAAATGTTGCGAGAGTACCTGCCCCCATCACCATCTCAGCCTGTGCGTTCCATATTTCTACCACTCTCTGGGTGAATTCTTTTTCTCCCTTAGATCTCCTCGAAACCACTTATTCCTCACCTTAAACCTATGCCCTCTGGTCTTAGACATGTCTACTATAGGGAAAAGATTCTCATGATCTGCACTGTCTATAACTGTCAGAATTATGTATACCTGAAACCTCCCAAATGCATGACCACACAGCCCCCTCTGCCCAATTTACCAGTTGATCAATATCGGACTGTAACCTGAGAGCATCCTCCTCACTATCACCAACGTAACCAATTTTCCTGTCAGCTGCACATCTGTCCTGTAATGTCACATCTTTCCTATAATGTGGTGACCAGGACTGTATACAGTACTCCAGCTGTGGTCTGACCAAAATTCTGTACAGCTTCAACATAACCTCCCTGCTCTTCTAATCTGTGCCTCGACTGATGAAGTCAATGTCGATGTAGAGTCATCGAGATGTACAGCATGGAAACAGACCCTTCGGTCACACTCGGTCATGCTGTCCAGATATCCTAAATTATTCTAGTCCCATTTGCTAGCATTTGGCCCATATCCCTCTCAACCATTCCTATTCATGTACCCATCCAGATGCCTTTTAATTGTTGTAATCATACCAGCCTTCACCACTACTTCTCGCAGCTCATTCTATACACGCATCGCTCTCTGCATGAAAAAGTTGCTCCTCGGGTCCCTTTTAAATCTTACCCCTCTTACCTTAAACCTGTGCCCCCTAGTTTTGGACTCTGCTACCCTGGGGAAAAGACCTTGGCTGTTCACCCTATCCGTGCCCATCCTGATTTTATAAACTTTTATAAGGTCACCCCTCAGCCTCTGATGCTCCAGGGAAAATAGTCGCTACCTATTCAGCCTCTCCCTTTAGCTCAAACCCTCCAGCCCTGGCAACATCCTTCCGATAGCAGGGAGAACAGAACTGAACATAGTGTTCCAAAAGTGGCCTAACCAATGTCCTGTCCAGCCTCAACATGACCAAACATTTCCCATACTCAATGCACTGACCAATAAAGACAAGCGTATCAAATGCCTTCTTCACTTTGTGTCTCCCTGCGACTCCACTTCCAAAGAACTATGAACCTGCACTCCAAGGTCTCTTTGTTCAGCAACATTCCCCAGGACCTTACCATTAAGTGTATAAGTTCTGCCCTGATTTGCCTTTCCAACATGCAGCATCTCACATTTTTCTAAATTAAACTCCCAAAAACAACTCATTGGCCCATCTGATCAAGATTCTGTTGTACTCTTAGATAACCTTCTTGGCTGTCCATTACATCACTAATTTTTCTGTCATCTGCAAACTTACTGGCCATACCTCCTATATTCCCATCCAAATCATTAATAGAAATGACAAAAAGAATTGGACCCAGCACCGATGGCCATAGGCCCCCAGTTCAAGAAGCAAGCCTCCTCCACTACCACCCTCTGCCTCCTACCTTCGAGCCAGTTGAGTATCCAAATGGCTAGTTTTCCCTGTATTCCATGTGATCTGTCCTTGCTAACCAAGTTACCATGTGGAATTTTGTGAAACGCCTTACTGAAATCCATATAGACTACGTCAGCTGCTCTGCCTTCATCAATCCTCTTCGTCTCTTCCTCAACAAACTCAGTCAACTTAGTGAGACACGATTTCCCGTGCTCAAAACCACGTTGAATGTCCCTAATCAATCCTTGATGGGATGCATGGTAACTTGCCAAACTGAATTGGCTCAGTACTGGGGAACAGAGGGTGATGGTAGAAGGCGGTTTGTGTGACTGGAACGCAGTGTGCAGTGACATACCACAGGGATCAGTGCTTTTTGTGATATTCGTACATGATGCAGATAAGAATTGAGAGAGATGATGACAGTTTGTGAATGACACAAAAATTAGTCGGGTGTTTGACAGTGAGGAGACAGGTGTTAGGTTACTGGAACATATGAACAGATTGGTCAGAAGGCAAAATAGTGGCAGTTGGAATTTAACCCTGTTAAATGGGAGGTGATGCACTTTGGAAGAAGGAACAAGACAAGAGTGTACTCCATGAATGGCAAAACATTAGGAAGCTCAAACGAACAAAAGGATCTCATGTGCTCGTCTACATATTCCTGAAGGTGGCAGGACAGGTCAATTCATGTAGTTAAGAACGCATAAGGGACGCTTGCCTTTATTGGTCATTGCATAGATTCCAAGAGCAGGGTGTTACGAAGCGGGGGAAGGTCGAACCCTTTGGATAATTAACCCAAAACACAAGCCCCAATCTGTTATTATGGGAGTAGAGGTTCCCTTCTAATAATGACCTTGAAACAAACACCCAGAGAAGCTTGCTTTGTAATCTGATAAAAGAATGGTTAAAAGAAAGAAAATCCCTGATCTCCACTGTTTCGATCACAAGTAACAATAACAATTTATTTATTTAACCCTAACAATGACCAAATGAACAGAATTACTGACAAACAGAACAATTTTTGCCCCACCACCCCACCCACCCCACCCCATACACCAGGCACAATGTATTCCCTAACTGAACTGAATTCTCCTGGCATGTTGTCCAAATAAACACAAGTCCCACTTCTTATTATAAGCCCAATTAATAAGACAACAATAAATTAAAACATAATCTCTCCAACTTCGCATAGAATGTGTCTCTGGAACACTCTTCCTTCTGTTGATCTCACGCCACAAACACTTTTCTTCCGCTGATTCTACTATCAGGGATGTTTTCTCAGTGAAGACTCCTTGCTCGAAGTGCCGTGGTGGTACCTTTTGTGGATCGGATGATGTTTTCTTAGAGAGCTTAGTGATTTTTTGTGTGAGCTGGGTGCTTATTTCTCAGATGGTGGTTAGCTCTCACACCCTTCAGATGGCAGTTGGCTCTCTGCCGATTTTCCAAATGTGCTCTTTATATATACCCATGATGACCCGTCCCTTTTCTTACAATTGCATTGGTCCGAGGTTGTCAAAACCGTCAGATTTAAATTCAATTGGCTTTCAATCCCCAAGTGCTTGATTTAAATTAATTGACTGCTTCCAGCTCATTGCCAAAACATCAAAACAAGCCATAGGATTCCAATTACGCAACCAATCAGTACATGTTTCCATTTTTAGTACTGTCTGAAATCTGCAGCTGCTTACAGACCCATTTTCTGTATAAATCTCTAATCTTAGAAAAGCACTCTATCTTTTAAAGGGACCGCGCAAACATATTCTTGTTTCCTGCCTTCCAATTCACGATTACTCTACGCAACTTGGTAACAAGGAAGGTCATGTCAGAGCTGCACAGCACTTTGGTTCGGCCGCAGCTGGAGTGCTGTGTGCAGTTTTCATGACCACACTGTAGGAAGGATGTGATTGCTCTGGAAGGGGTGCAAAGGAGATTCACCAAGATGTTGCCTGGTTGGATCATTTCAGCTATGAAGAGAGGCTGGATATTCTTAGGTTGTTGCCTTTGGAACAGAGAAGGCTGAGGAGCAACCTGATAGAGATGTGTAAGATTATGAAGGGCGTGGACAGGGTGGATAGAAAGCAGTTGAAGGGTCAGTAATAAGGGGGCAATACTTCACAGTGAATGGTAGAAGATTTAAAGGGGATTGGAGGAAAACCTTTTTCACCCAGAGGGTGACTGGGGCCTGGAATGTACTCCCTGGGCAGGAAGTTGAAGCACGAAAGCTCAACTTTTCAAAATTACTTGAACGAGCTCTGGAAATGTCACGACGTTCAAGGCTATAAGCCCAGTGTGTGATTAGTGTCAGCAGTGGGATAGTTTTGGCTCTACAGACTTGCTGGGCCATTGGGCCTCTTCTGTACTGTATGATTCTATAATCCTCCTCCTCCTGAGTAAAGACAGATGTGAAGTACTCATTTAACATGCTGCCAACGTCCTCTAGCTCCACACAGATTGGTCCCTAACGGGCCTGACTCTTTCCCTGGTTATGCTCTTTCCTTGATATCCTTGTAGAATATCTTGGGATTCCCCCTAATCTTCCCTGCCAGTGTTTTATTACGCCCCACTTTGCTGTCCTCATTTCTTTCTTATGTTTCCCCCTTGTACTTTATATTCTCCTCGAGGACCTCCATCACTTTCCTCCCTTTGTACCTGTTAAAAGCTTCTCCTTCCCTTCTTATTCAGTCCTGAAATTTCATAGGCATCCAAAGTTCTCTGGGCTTTTTATAGAGTCACAGAGTTATAGAGGTTTACAGTGGACAGAAAGGCCCTTCGGCTCATTGAGTCTGCGCCAGTCATAGACAACTAAGTAGTTATTGTAATTTTCCAGCACTTGGCCCATAGCCCTGTATGCCTTTGCATTGCAAGGGTCCATCAGAATATTTCTTAAATGCTCCTACATTTCCCCCAAAGGGAACATGTTTCACCTAATTCCTTTTTAAACAACCCCACTGTTCTGCTGAAGTTTACCCACACAAAGCTGTCTAAGGCTGATCCTGCCTTATTTTAAAACAATTTGCCTTTCTCCAACCCACAGCCCTTTCTTGCAGACAGTCTGTTTTTCCTCTCTGCTGCCTCACAGCACCAGGGACCTGGGTTCGATTCCAGCCTTGGGTGACTGTCTGTGTGGAGTTTGTACATTCTTCCCCGTGTCTGTGTGGGTTTCCTCCAGGTGCTCCAGTTTCCTCCCACAGTCCAAAGATGTGCAAGTTAGATGGATTGATAATGCTAACTAACCCTGTAAAATCCAGAGATGTGCAGGCTAGTTGAATTAGCCATAGGAAATGTGGAGTTATGGGGATAGGGTGGAAACAGGATTTAGGTGAGATGTTTTCGGAGGGTCGGTGCAGACCAGATTCGCCGTATGGCCTCTTTCTGCACTGTCGGGATTCTCTGAATTAGATCCAGCATTACATTGTCACATGTTGGAGCTACTACATGTTGATATAAAAAACACTCCTGAGTACATTTGAATATATCTGCCCCTCTAAACTGTTTACACCATGACTACACCAATTAATGCTGGTGAAGTTGAAATTCTGTAATCTAACTATTGGATTGTTCTTTTTACATACTTCAGTGAATTGTCTGCATTATTCAATTTATTTCATTTCTCCTCCGATGCTGAGGTTGTATTGACTCTCAAGTTCTGAACCTTTTTTTATTCCTTGTAACTTATTCTGCACACCCTTAACGTTAACTGATTCTCTGTCCTCAGATACTGCCTGACCTGTTGCAATTTTCCAGCATTTTTTGTTTATTTCAGACTTGCAGCAAGTGCAGTATTTTGCTACTCTTTTGATAATAAGACCTTAAGACATAGGAGCAGAAATTAGGCCATTTGGCCCATTGAGTCTGCTCTGCCACTCACTCATGGCTGATAGGTTCTTCAACCCCATCTGGACCGTGCTGTCAGAACCAAGTCTCGAAACACAGACGGATGAATTAAAAGCCCATTTCTGACAGGGTGGGTGTTGGTCACAGATTGTGGCCTATTGGTTCCTATTAATTGAGTCACACAAAATCACTGAATGATTACAATGGAGAAGGAGACTACTCTGTCCATTGTGTCTGTGCTGGCCTTTCTCCAAAAGCAAATCAGCGATTCCTATTATTTGCCCTTTTCTTTCCTCTTCAGGGGCTTTTCCAGTTAGCTTTTGAAAGTCTTTGTTGCATCAGATTGAGCTGGAGTGGTGATGGAGGAGAAGCTGCTAAGTTTACCCTGAGGCCTTTCAAAGCCAGCTGGGCCCCGCAGTTTCCAGCGTGAAGTTGTCAATGGGAGCTGGACTCTACAAAAGATTGGGTTGCTTAAAAAAACACTCTCCAGAGAGTGTATAACAAAAAAAACATGGTTTGGCGAACAAATATTCTGCAGTTGCTGCAGAAACATGGGTGTTAACTTTCCAAAATGCATTAGATTCTGGAAAGTTTCTGTCTCGCTGCAAAATAGCAGATACAACCCCTGTATTAAAGAGGCGAGGAAGGCAGACAACAGGAAACTTTAGGCCAGTTAGGTTGATCTGTCATTGAGGAGATGAGAATCAATTATTTGGAGGTATTATCACCACACTATTAGTCCGGGGACCTGGGTTCATATCCTGCCATGGCAGATGGTAGAATTTGAATTGAATAAAACTCTGGTTTTAAGTCTAACGATGGTCATGAGTCCATTGTCGATTGTTAGGAACAAAACCATCTGGTTCACTAAGGTCCATTAGGGAAGAAAGCTGCCATCCTGAACTGGTCTGGTTTACGTGTCCAGACCCACAGCAATGTTGACTCTTAACTGCCTTCTGGGCAGTTTACGGATGTCAATGAATGCTGGCCTAGCTAGCGATGCCCACTACCTCTGCATGAATTAAAGAGAAACTGAAGAAATAAAAGTGAACAAAAGGATTTAAATGCATTTAGAAAGGTAAGGACTGATTAGGGAGTGTCAACGTGGCTTTGTGCATGGGAACTCGTGTCTCAGTAAGTTGGTTGTGTTTTTTTCAAAATATGGCAAAGAAGATTGAAGACTGGGCGGTAGATATTGTCTATATGGACTTGAGCAAAACGCTCAACAAGGTTCCGCATGGTAGACTGGTTAGCAAGGTTAGATCGTGTTGGAGTACAGGAAGAGCTAGCCAGTTGGATACAAATTTGGATTCAAGGTAGGAAACAGAGGGTGGTGGTGGAGGGTTGTCTTTTGAACTGGAGGCCTGTGACCAGGTGGTGTGCCATAAGGATCAGTGCTGGGTCCACTGCTTTTTGTAATTATACAAATGATTTGGATGTGACGGTATGGTTAGTAAGTTTGCAGATGACACCAACATTGGTGGCATAGTGGACAGTGAAGAAGGCTATTTTCAGTGAGTAGTTTGGGATCTTGATCAATGGGCTGAGGAGTGGCAGATGGAGTTTAGTTTAGATAAATGTGAGGTGTTGCATTTCAATAAGGCGAATCAGGACAGGATTTAGACAGTTAATGGTAGGGCCCTGGGGAGTGTTGCCGAACAAGGGGACTTAGGGTTGCAGGTGCATATTTCCTTGAAAGCAGAGTTGCAGGTAGACAGGATGGTGAAGAAGGCATTTGGTATGCTCGCCTTCATTTGTCACTGCATTGAGTTATCGGAGTTGGGATGTCACGTTGCGACTGTACAGGACATAGTTAGAATACTGTATTCAGTTCAGGTCTCCCTTCTATGAGAAAGAAGTTGTGAATCCTGAAAGGGTTCAGAAATGATTTACAGGGATATTGCCGGTATTGGAGGGTTTGAGCTGTGGGGTGGGGCTGATAAGGCTGGGGCTTTTCTTCCCTGGAGCGGTGGAAGTTGAGCTGTGAGGCAGTGCATTCCAGACTTAAACCACCCTTTAGGTGAAAAATGCTTTCCTCCATTCCCCTGTAAAACTCTTGCCTTTCACTGCAAAATGATGCCCAGTGTTATTCAACCTTCAACTAAGGGAACAATTACTTC
>NW_025965689.1:691290-710599 GCF_021869965.1 Rhincodon typus
GTCAACTCCCAGGATCTTTTCAAATACTTCGCTCAGTTTGGACATTGAAAAGGCTTCTCCCTTGTGCAAACGCGATGGCTTCTCAGTTGGCTGGATGACTGAGTGATTGCTTTTCCACATTCAGCACGAGAATAGATTCTTCACACAATGTACTCACTGGTGTTTCAGCAGGCTGGATGACGGAGAGGATATGTCCCACACTTGGTGCAGGGGGATCAGCCTCTCCCCAGTTTGAACTGTCCACAAGGTGGCAGATTCAGTGAATCCCCTCACTCAGCTTCTCCACAGGCAGTCTGCTGATGTACAGTCAGTTCAGATAAACGCCTCAACACCATCCTGCAGTGGGAACAGGTAAACACTCTCTCAGTGTGAACTCACCGATGTGTCATCAAGCTGGATGTGTCGGAGAATCCCCCTCCCACACGAGGAGCTGGTGAATGGCCTCTCCCCAGTGTGAATTCGTTGCTGCGTCTGGAGGCTGGAAGCCAAAGTGAATCCCTTGCCGCACGTACAGCAGATGAATGGCCTCTCCCCAGCGTGAACTCGCTGGTGATTCTGCAGGTGGGATTTCTGACTGAATCCCTTGCCACATTCAGAGCAGGAGAATGGTTTCTCCCCAGTGTGACTGCGCCAATGAATTCCCAGTTCAGCTGGGGATCTGAATCCATTCCCACAGTCCCCACATTTCCACAGTTTCTCCTTGTGACTCCGTTTATGTTTCAAGAGGTCAGATGATCGGCTGAACGCTCGTGCACATGCACTACACATGTACAGCTTCTCACCGCTGTCAATGGTGTTTTCTCCTTCCATGTTCAAAGCCCAATGAGATTCAGGTTACACTGAATTGGGCCACTCTGTGAAATCCTGATCGGTTGCAGTTTCCCAACTGTAAATCCTCTCTTTCTAATATCCTGTGGAATTGATTTAGAACAGAAATCATGGAAATGAAAGTCTCCCCATAAAAGTACAAAGTCATGCATCTGTCCCAGGATCTCATTTGGCTCCATGTCAAATGTATGAACACAAAGGCCAACATATGAACTATCTGGCTCTCCTGCCTGCTCCATCATTCAATACGATCATGACCGATGAGTTCATGTTCTCAATTTCCAGCTACATCCAATAACTTTTGAACCCCTGGTTGAACAAGAATCTATCCACCTCTGCCTTAAAAATGCTCAATGACCGAGTCTCGACCGCCTTTTGAGGCAGAGAGTTCCAAAGTCGCACTAATCTTGAATAAAGAACTCATCTCTATTCCAAAACGAAGACTCCTCGATTTAAAACGGTCTTCCCCATTCTGGACTTACCCTGAGGAGAAAATATGTCCACATTCACCTTGTCAAAACCAATTCAGGATATTAAACACGAGTCAAATTACACCTCATTTTTCTGAACACGTGAGCATTCCCGAGGCTGTCCAAAATATCCTCATAAGACAACCCACTCATTCAGATATCAGTCTACTGAACCTCCATCGCATTTACACCCTTCCTTCAATAATGAGACCAAAACTGCACACAGTTGTGGAGGTGTGGTTTCACTTATGCCCTGTACAACTGAATCATCAACTCCTTACTTTTCTGTTTGATTCCACTCGTGATAAACAATAACATTCCATGAGCCTTCTTCATCACTTGTTAATTATATACCAACGTTTTGTGTATCACGCACGAGACCCCCTAGATATCTCAGCTCCACAAGATTCTGCACCTGTCCTCTGGTCTGATTTTCTTTTCTCATTTTTCCCCTGGAGCGAACAATTTCACATTTTGTTATATCATAGCTCACCTGAAATATTCATTCAAAAAGGCTGCAGATTGACGTAGGGAAATTAAGTCTTCTTCACAGCAACCTTCCCTGATAGCTTTGTATCAACACAAAGCGTAGCTACCATGACTTCATTCCCCTCATCCAAGTCATTGATATAAACTGCAAAAGGTTTTGGTTCAGCAGAACCCTGTGGCTCCCCACTTATCACGTTCTGACAATCTGAAACAGACCCATTTATGGATATTCTCGGCTTTCTGCCAGCCAGCCAATCCAGTATCCAGGCTGGTAGGTACTACTAAACCAGTAGCTCCCACTCTAAACAGACACCTTTTCCATGGTACCTTGTGAAATGCCTTCAGGAAAGCCAAGTACAATATATCATCAGGCTCCCTTTATCCACAGCACATGTCACTTCTCAAAGAATTCCACTAAATTGGAGAAACACAATGAAGTAGTTGTTTCCTCAGTTGAAGGTTGAATAACACTGGGCATTATTTTGCAGTGAAAGGCAAAAGTTTTACAGGGGAATGGAGGAAAGCATTTTTCACCTAAAGGGTGGTGTAAGTCTGGAATGCACTGCCTGGGAGGGCCATTGATGCGGTAAGCCTCACAACTCAACCTCCACCGCTCCAGGGAAGAAAAGCCCCAGCCTTTTCAGCCCCACCCCACAGCTCAAACCCTCCAATACCGGCAATATCCCTGTAAATCATTTCTGAACCCTTTCAGGATTCACAACTTCTTTCTCATAGCAGGGAGACCTGAACTGAACACAGTATTCTAACTATGTCCTGTACAGTCGCAACGTGACATCCCAACTCCGATAACTCAATGCAGTGACAAATGAAGGCGAGTGTACCAAATGCCTTCTTCACCATCCTGTCTACCTGCAACTCTGCTTTCAAGGAACTATGCACCTGCAACCCTAAGTCCCCTTGTTCGGCAACACTCCCCAGGGCCCTACCATTAACTGTCTAAATCCTGCCCTGATTTGCCTTATTGAAATGCAACACCTCACATTTATCTAAACCAAACTCCATCTGCCACTCCTCAGCCCATTGATCAAGATCCCAAACTACTCAGTGAAGGTAGCCTTCTTCACTGTCCACTATGCCACCAATGTTGGTGTCATTTGCAAACTTACTAACCATACCGTCACATCCAAATCATTTGTATAATTACAAAAAGCAGTGGACCCAGCACTGATCCTTATGGCACACCACCTGGTCACAGGCCTCCAGTTCAAAAGACAACCCTCCACCACCACCCTCTGTTTCCTACCTTGAATCCAAATTTGTATCCAACTGGCTAGCTCTTCCTGTACTCCAATACGATCTAACCTTGCTAACCAGTCTCCCATGCGGAACCTTGTTGAGTGTTTTGCTCAAGTCCATAAAGACAATGTCTACCGCCCAGCCTTCAATCTTCTTTGCCACATTTTGAAAAAAACACAACCAACTTACTGAGACACGCTTTCCCATGCACAAAGCCACGTTGACACTCCCTAATCAGTCCTTACCTTTCTAAATGCATTTAAATCCTTTAGTTCACTTTTATTTCTTCAGTTTCTCTATAATTCATGTAGAGGTAGTGGGCATCGCTAGCTAGGCCAGCATTCATTGACATCCATAAACTGCCCAGAAGGCAGTTAAGAGTCAACATTGCTGTGGGTCTGAACACGTAAACCAGACCAGTTCAGGATGGCAGCTTTCTTCCCTAATGGACCTTAGTGAACCAGATGGTTTTGTTCCTAACAATCGACAATGGATTCATGACCATCGTTAGACTTAAAACCAGAGTTTTATTCAATTCAAATTCTACCATCTGCCATGGCAGGATATGAACCCAGGTCCCCGGACTAATAGTCTGGTGATAGTACCTCCAAATAATTGATTCTCATCTCCTAAATGAGGGATCAACCTAACTGGCCTAAAGTTTCCTGTTGTCTGCCTTCCTCGCCTCTTTAATACAGGGGTTGTATCTGCTATTTTGCAGTGAGACAGAAACTTTCCAGAATCTAATGCATTTTGGAAAGTTAACACCCATGTTTCTGCAGCAACTGCAGAATATTTGTTCGCCAAACCATGTTTTTTTTGTTATACACTCTCTGGACAGTGTTTTTTTCAGCAACCCAATCTTTTGTAGAGTCCAGCTCCCATTGACAACTTCACGCTGGAAACTGCGGGGCCCAGCTGGCTTTGAAAGGACTCAGGGTAAACTTTGCAGCTTCTCCTCCATCACCACTCCAGCTCAATCTGATGCAACAAAGACTTTCAAAAGCTAACTGGAAAAGCCCCTGAAGAGGAAAGAAAAGGGCAAATAATAGGAATCGCTGATTTGCTTTTGGAGAAAGGCCAGCACAGACACAATGGACAGAGTAGTCTCCTTCTCCATTGTAATCATTCAGTGATTTTGTGTGACTCAATTAATAGGAACCAATAGGCCACAATCTGTGACCAACACCCACCCTGTCAGAAATGGGCTTTTAATTCATCCGTCTGTGTTTCTAGACTTGGTTCTGGGAGCAAGGTCCAGATGGGGTTGAAGAACCTATCAGCCATGAGTGAATGGCAGAGCAGACTCAATGGGCCAAATGGCCTAATTTCTGCTCCTATGTCTTATGGTCTTATTATCAAAAGAGCAGCAAAATACTGCAGTTGCTGCAAGTCTGAAATAAACAGAAAATGCTGGAAAATCGCAACAGGTCAGGCAGTATCTGAGGACAGAGAATCAGTTAACGTTAAGGGTGTGCAGAATAAGTTACAAGGAATAAAAAAAAGGTTCAGAACTTGAGAGTCAATATAACCTCAGCATCGGAGGAAAAATGAAATGAATTGAATAACGCAGACAATTCACTGAAGTACGTAAAAAGAACAATCCACTAGTTAGATTACAGAATTTCAACTTCACCAGCATTAATTGGTGTAGTCATGGTGTAAACAGTTTAGAGGGGCAGATTTATTCAAATGTACTCAGGAGTGTTTTTTATATCAACATGTAGTAGCTCCAACATGTGACAATGTAGTGCTGGATCTAATTCAGAGAATCCCGACAGTGCAGAAAGAGGCCATATGGCGAATCTGGTCTGCACCGACCCTCCGAAAACATCTCACCTAAATCCAGTTTCCACCTATCCCCATATCTCCACATTTCCTATGGCTAATTCAACTAGCCTGCACATCTCTGGATTTTACAGGGTTATTTAGCATTATCAATCCATCTAACTTGCACATCTTTGGACTGTGGGAGGAAACTGGAGCACCTGGAGGAAACCCACACAGACACGGGGAAGAATGTACAAACTCCACACAGACAGTCACTCAAGGCTGGAATCAAACCCAGGTCCCTGGTGCTGTGAGGCAGCAGAGAGGAAAAACAGACTGTCTGCAAGAAAGGGCTGTGGGTTGGAGAAAGGCAAATTGTTTTAAAATAAGGCAGGATCAGCCTTAGACAGCTTTGTGTGGGTAAACTTCAGCAGAACAGTGGGGCTGTTTAAAAAGGAATTAGGTGAAACATGTTCCCTTTGGGGGAAATGTAGGAGCATTTAAGAAATATTCTGATGGACGCTTGCGATGCAAAGGCATACAGGGCTATGGGCCAAGTGCTGGAAAATTACAATAACTACTTAGTTGTCTATGACTGGCGCAGACTCAATGAGCTGAAGGGCCTTTCTGTCCACTGTAAACCTCTATAACTCTGTGACTCTATAAAAAGCCCAGAGAACTTTGGATGCCTACAAAATTTCAGGACTGAATAAGAAGGGAAGGAGAAGCTTTTAACAGGTACAAAGGGAGGAAAGTGATGGAGGTCCTCGAGGAGAATAGAAAGTACAAGGGGGAAACATAAGAAAGAAATGAGGACAAAGTAGGGCGTAATAAAACACTGGCAGGGAAGATTAGGGAGAATCCCAAGATATTCTACAAGGATATCAAGGAAAGAGCATAACCAGGGAAAGAGTCAGGCCCGTTAGGGACCAATCTGTGTGGAGCTAGAGGACGTTGGCAGCATGTTAAATGAGTACTTCACATCTGTCTTTACTCAGGAGGAGGAGGATTATAGAATCATACAGTACAGAAGAGGCCCAATGGCCCAGCAAGTCTGTAGAGCCAAAACTATCCCGCTGCTGACACTAATCACACACTGGGCTTATAGCCTTGAATGTCGTGACGTTTCCAGAGCTCGTTCAAGTAGTTTTGAAAAGTTGAGCTTTCGTGCTTCAACTTCCTGCCCAGGGAGTACATTCCAGGCCCCAGTCACCCTCTGGGTGAAAAAGGTTTTCCTCCAATCCCCTTTAAATCTTCTACCATTCACTGTGAAGTATTGCCCCCTTATTATTGACCCTTCAACTGATTTCTATCCACCCTGTCCACGCCCTTCATAATCTTACACATCTCTATCAGGTCGCTCCTCAGCCTTCTCTGCTCCAAAGGCAACAACCTAAGAATATCCAGCCTCTCTTCATAGCTGAAATGATCCAACCAGGCAACATCTTGGTGAATCTCCTTTGCACCCCTTCCAGAGCAATCACATCCTTCCTACAGTGTGGTCATGAAAACTACACACAGTACTCCAGCTGCGGCCGAACCAAAGTGCTGTGCAGCTCTGACATGACCTTCCTTGTTACCAAGTTGCGTAGAGTAATCATGAATTGGAAGGCAGGAAACAAGAATTTGTTTGCGCGGTCCCTTTAAAAGATAGAGTGCTTTTCTAAGATTAGAGATTTATACAGAAAATGGGTCTGTAAGCAGCTGCGGATTTCAGACAGTACTAAAAATGGAAACATGTACTGATTGGTTGCGTAATTGGAATCCAATGGCTTGTTTTGATGTTTTGGCAATGAGCTGGAAGCAGTCAATTAATTTAAATCAAGCACTTAGGGATTGAAAGCCAATTGAATCTAAATCTGACGGTTTTGACAACCTCGGACCAATGCAATTGTAAGAAAAGGGACGGGTCATCATGGGTATATATAAAGAGCACATTTGGAAAATCGGCAGAGAGCTAACTGCCATCTGAAGGGTGTGAGAGCTAACCACCATCTGAGAAATAAGCACCCAGCTCACACAACAAATCACTAAGCTCTCTAAGAAAGCACCATCCGATCCACAAAAGGTACCACCACGGCACTTCCAGCAAAGAGTCTTCACTGAGAAAACATCCCTGATAGTAGAATCAGCGGAAGAAAAGTGTTTGTGGCGGGAGATCAACAGAAGGAAGAGCGTTCCAGAGACACATTCTATGCGAAGTTGGAGAGATTATGTTTTAATTTATTGTTGTCTTATTAATTGGGCTTATAATAAGTGGGACTTGTGTTTATTTGGACAACATGCCAGGAGAATTCAGTTCAGTTAGGGAATACATTGTGCCTGGTGTATGGGATGGGGTGGGGTGGGGGGTGGGGTGGTGGGGCAAAAATTGTTCCGTTTGTCAGTAATTCTGTTCATTTGGTCATTGTTAGGCTTAAATAAATAAATTGTTCTTGTTACTTGTGATCAAAACAGTGGAGATCAGGGATTTTCTTTCTTTTAACCGTTCTTTTATCAGATTACAAAGCAAGCTTCTCTGGGTGTTTCAAGGTCATTATTAGAAGGGAACCTCTACTCCCATAATAACAGATTGGGGCTTGTGTTTTGGGTTAATTATCCGAAGGGTTCAACCTTCCCCTGCTTCGTAACAACCTGCTCTTGGAATCTATGCAATGACCAATAAAGGCAAGCGTCCCTTATGCATTCTTAACTACATGAATTGACCTGTCCTGCCACCTTCAGGAATATGTAGATGAGCACATGAGATCCGTTTGTTCATTTGAGCTTCCTAATGTTTTGCCATTCATGGAGTACACTCTTGTCTTGTTCCTTCTTCCAAAGTGCATCACCTCCCATTTAACAGGGTTAAATTCCAACTGCCACTATTTTGCCTTCTGACCAATCTGTTCATATGTTCCAGTAACCTAACACCTGTCTCCTCACTGTCAAACACCCGACTAATTTTTGTGTCATTCACAAACTTAGTCATCATCTCTCTCAATTCTTATCTACATCATGTACGAATATCACAAAAAGCACTGATCCCTGTGGTATGTTACTGCACACTGCATTCCAGTCACACAAACCGCCTTTTACCATCACCCTCTGTTCCCCAGTACTGAGCCAATTCAGGTTGGCAAGTTACCATGCATCCTATCAAGGATTGATTAGGGACAGTCAACGTGGTTTTGAGCACGGGAAATCGTGTCTCACTAAGTTGACTGAGTTTGTTGAGGAAGAGACGAAGAGGATTGATGAAGGCAGAGCAGCCGACGTAGTCTATATGGATTTCAGTAAGGCGTTTCACAAAATTCCACACGGTAACCTGGTTAGCAAGGACAGATCACACGGAATACAGGGAAACCTAGCCATTTGGATACTCAACTGGCTCGAAGGTAGGAGGCAGAGGGTGGTAGTGGAGGAGGCTTGCTTCTTGAACTGGGGGCCTATGGCCATCGGTGCTGGGTCCAATGCTTTTTGTCATTTCTATTAATGATTTGGATGGGAATATAGGAGGTATGGCTTGTAAGGTTGCAGATGACAGAAAAATTAGTGACGTAATGGACAGCCAAGAAGGTTATCTAAGAGTACAATGGAATCCTGATCAGATGGGCCAATGGGCCAAGGAGTTGTAGATGGGAGTTTAATGTAGAAAAATGTGAGATGCTGCATATTGGAAAGGCAAATCAAAGCAGAACTTATACACTTAATGGTAAGGTCCTGGGGAATGTTGCTGAACAAAGAGACCTTGGAGTGCAGGTTCATAGTGCTTTGGAAGTGGAGTCGCAGGTAGACACAATAGTGAAGAGGGCGTTTGATACGCTTGTCTTTATTGGTCAGTGCATTGAGTATGGGAAATGTTTGGTTATGTTTAGGCTGGACAGGACATTGGAAAGGCCACTTTTGGAATACTATGTTCAGTTCTGATCTCTCTGCTATCGGAAGGATGTTGCCAGGGCTGGAGGGTTTGAGCTAAAGGGAGAGGCTGAATAGGTAGCGACTATTTTCCCTGGAGCATCAGAGGCTGAGGGGTGACCTTATAAAAGTTTATAAAATCAGGATGGGCACGGATAGGGTGAACAGCCAAGGTCTTTTCCCCAGGGTAGCAGAGTCCAAAACTAGAGGGCACAGGTTTAAGGTAAGAGGGGCAAGATTTAAAAGGGACCCGAGGAGCAACCTTTTCATGCAGAGAGTGATGCATGTATAGAATGAGCTGCGAGAAGTAGTGGTGAAGGCTGGTACGATTACAACAATTAAAAGGCATCTGGATGGGTACATGAATAGGAATGGTTGAGAGGGATATGGGCCAAATGCTAGCAAATGGGACTAGAATAATTTAGGATATCTGGACAGCATGACCGAGTGTGACCGAAGGGTCTGTTTCCATGCTGTACATCTCGATGACTCTCCATCGACATGGACGTCATCAGTCGAGGCACAGATTAGAAGAGCAGGGAGGTTATGTTGAAGCTGTACAGAATTTTGGTCAGACCACAGCTAGAGTACTGTATACGGTCCTGGTCACCACATTATAGGAAAGATGTGACATTACAGGACAGATGTGCAGCTGACAGGAAAATTGGTTACATTGGTGATAGTGAGGAGGATGCTCTCAGGCTACAGTCTGATATTGATCAACTGGTAAATTGGGCAGAGGGAGCTGTGTGGTCATGCATTTGGGAGGTTTCAGGTATACATAATTCTGACAGTTATAGACGGTGCAGATGATGAGAATCTTTTCCCTATAGTAGACATGTCTCAGACCAGAGGGCATAGGTTTAAGGTGAGGAATAAGTGGTTTCGAGGAGATCTAAGGGAGAAAAAGAATTCACCCAGAGAGTGGTAGAAATATGGAACGCATGGGCTGAGATGGTGATGGGGGCAGGTACTCTCGCAACATTTAAAAAGCATCTGAATGAACACTTAAAAAGCCAGAACATAGTAGTCTATTGACCAAGCGCAGGTAAATGGGATTAGTGTAGTTTGGAGTTTGCTGGTCAGTATGGACATGGGGTACCAAAGGGCCTGTTTCTATGCTGTATGACTCTATGACTCACTGTAACTCAATTCTATGGGCTAAAAGGTACTTTTCTGGTGTTAGGTGACAGATCAGCATTGAATGATGGAACAGGCTCCAGGGACTGAATGGCCTACTCTTGGTCCTGTAAGATTACGAGGGTCACAGACAGGGTGGTTAGGAAGCATCTGTTCCCTTTAGTTGATGGGTCAATAGGACATCATTTCAGGGGAAAGACAGAAGATTGAGGGAATTTGATGAAGTTTGTTTTTCACTCGGACGATGGTGGGTACTTGGAATACACCAGCTGGGAGGGCAAGTGAAGCAGGAAACTTCACAACCTTTAAAAACATACTTGGCTGAGCACTTGAAACATCATAACTTTTAATACGATGGGCCAAGTACTGGAAAGTGGGAACAGAGTAAATTAAGTTTTTTTTTGGTGCAGACTCGATGGATCAAAGTGCCTCTTCTAAACTATATGATTCTATGACTCTACAATTCCTGACGGTGAGAAGTACAAAGGGAAGATGGAGCTGCTCAGTCAGCAACGCACACTTGGTTGATGGGCAATGACAGAAACTTCAGAGATTCAGCAAACAAACACAAACATTAAACAGAGCAGGTTAGACAATGGCAGAGAGCTGATCAGGGAGGAGAGAGGCAACACACAATAATGGATGGCTTCAGATCCACAGGAAAGGAGTTACACCAGCCTCAGAGAGGTGGATCCTCCCACAGATAACTGGCACACACCAAAAACCTCAAAATTGTAAAAGAATGGTCAAAGCTACTCACCGCTCAACAATTTCACTGTCTGCAATTTGAAAATCTCCTGCTGGAGCCAGCACCAGTAAAGATATCAGAAACACCGGAGTCGGAAAAATCCCACATTTGAGGAAATCCCTGGGGAGCAGGTGATGTCATTGTGCAATTGTCAGTGTGTGATGACATCACAGCCACAAACAGAGAGCATTCTGGGTCTGTACAAACCAGTGATCACCCACACATTCTGAAGGATGGGAGGGTCCCTGGGAGGGTGGACAGGGTCTTTATCAGAATGGTTTGAGGGATCGGGGATTTTAGTTGCAAGGCTGCATTCAAGAAACTCATTGCTCCAAGGTGAATAAAGGACACAGAGGGGTGACAGCGGTATAAAAGTTATGACAGTCATAGAGGTTTACAAACAGAGAAAGAGGTCCTTCAGCACATCAAGGCTGTGCCAGTCAGAAACAACAACCTTACTATTCTCCTCCCATTTTCCAGCACTGGCCTAGAATCCTGCGCTGCACACACACACATCTAAATACTTCTTCAACGTTACGACTGTTTCTGACCCAACTACCTTTACAGGCAGCAAGTTCCACATTCCCACCGCCCTCGAGGGGAAAAATATTTTCCTCACATGCCTTCTAAAATCTCCTGCCTCTGATCGTAAATTTATGCACACTGGTCATTGATCCCTCCACCAGGGGTAGAAGTTTCTTCCTGACTAATGTGTTGATAGAAATCAAGTTAATTAGAGCAGGAGTGGGCCATTCGGCCTTTTGAGCCTGCTCTGCTATTAGTATTATCATGGCTTATCATATAACTCAATTTACTTCCCACATGTTTTGATTCCTTGAGCCAAATGCTATATCCGAATCCTTCTTGAAATCACACAATGGTTTGGCCTTGACGGTTTTCTGTGATAGCAAATTCCACAAGCTCACCCCTCTCTGTGTAAAGAAATTTCTCCTTACCTCAGACCTTACCACGTACCCTTAATCTGGAATTCCTGTTTCTGTGCACTCCTGGCATCGGGAACAACCTTCCTGCATTAAACTTGTCTAATCATATTAAGATTTTATATGTTTCTCTGAGACTACGCCCCCCGACCTGATATTCTCTGTTGGAATTTGTCAAAAGCCTTCTCAAAATCCACATAAACTCTGCTAATTAATTCCTAGAAGAATGCCAGGAGATTTGCCAAGCATCATTTCCCTTCAGAAATCCATGCTGACTCTGTCCAACCCAGCCACTGTTTTCCAACTGCTCTGTTATTAAGCATTTCATAAAATATCAAACCACAAATCAAAAGGGAATGAAACTGGTCAGAACACCAAGCATCAATCCAGGCAGCAGAAGCAACAATGGCACACCGCCCCTTACCTGTCCTATTAAGGTCTCCTTACCGCAAACTTGGAACAATATTGCTGTTCCTGTATTGTTGGGTGGGTCAGAATCCTGGGGAATATATTGGATTAATGGTATCAGTGCTGGACTATTAATTCAGAGATTCAGGCAATGTTCTGGGAATCCAGATTCAAATTCTGCTATACGCCTCATAACGTATACATCTCAACTCTGCTCCTCTCAATCTCCTCTGCTCCAAAGAAAACAATCCCAGTCTGTCCAACTTTTCTTCACAACTAAAACTCTCCAGCCCATACAGTATTCTGGTAAATCTCCTCTGTGCTGTCTCCAGTGAAATCACATCTCTCCTATTCTTTGGATTCCAGAACTGCACACAACACCCCAGCTGTGGCCTAACCAACTATATATACATTTCCAGCATAACCTCCCTGCCCCTAAACTCTATGCCTCGGCTAATAAAGGCAAGTGTCCCATTTGCCTTTTAACCACTTTACCTGCCTGTCCTCTTACCTTAAGGGATGGATGGACTTGCACAGCAGGGTCCTACGGATCCTCAGTCTGACAGATCCTCAGTCCTGCATTGTTATTCATGTATTCCATTGGCTCGTTTGCCCGGCCCAAATGTATCACCTCTCACTTATCTGAATTAAATTCCAACTTCTACTGATCAGCCCATCTTACCAGCCTGTCTATATCCTCCTGTAATCTAAGTACAAAAGAACTAGCAGGAGTAGCAATTCAGCCATTTAATAAAATTGTGACTGATCTCATCCCACCCCAACTGCACTTTCCTGCCTACTGCCCATGAACTTTCAGCCCATGAATAATTACTCATTAAATTACTTCCTTAAATTTACTTAATGTCCCAGCATTCACCTCATTATGAGATAGTGAATTTCACAGATTCACAACCATCTGAGACAAGTAAGTTCTCCTCATCTGCATTAAACCTGCCAACCCTTATTCTAAAACTATAACCTCTCACTCCAGAATGTCCCACAGAAGGAAACATCCTTCCAACTTCCACTTTCTCAATGCTTTGCAGCATACTATATAACTCAATTAGGTAGCCGCTCATTCTTAAACACTTCAGAGTATAGGCCTAAATTGCACAACCACTCTTCAGAAGGCTGTCCTCCTCACTATTTACCACCCATCAATTTTCATATCACCCATGAGTTTATTGATCAACACCTGACATTCATTGTGAATCGCTTATATGAACACAAACAGGAAGGGCCCCAATATTGATCCCAGTGGAAGCCCAGTGGATACAGGCTTCCAGTCACAAAACTATGCCTAACAGACTGTTTGCTTCTTACCACTCAGCCAATTCTGGAGCCAATCAGCCAAATTATCTTGATTATTATGGACTCTTTCCTTTGCTGTCAGTCTCCTCTGTGGGACTTTATCAAAACTCTTGATGAAGTCCAAGCAGACCGTGTCGAATGAATTGCCCTCATCGACACACCTGGCTACTTTTTTGCTAAAAAAAAGTTGGTTAGACATAACCTCCCCTGAACAAAACTGTGCTAACTGTTGCTGACTAATTACTTCCGCTCCAAGTGCAGATTAATTCTGTCCCTCAGAATTGCTTCTAATGGTTTCCCCACCACTGAGGTGAGACAGACTGGACTGTAATTTCCTGGTTGATCCCTTGTTCCCTTCTCGAATAACAATCCCACATCACAGGGTCATAGATTCAGAGTCATACAGCATGGAAACAGACCCTTCGGTCCAACCAGCACATGCTGAATAAAGTCCCAAACTAAACTAGTCCCACCTGCCTGCTCCTGGCCCATATCCCTCCAAACCTTTCCTATTCATACATCCATCCAAATGACTTTTAAACATTGTAATTGTACGCACATCCACCACTTCTTCAGGAGGTACATTCCACACGCAATGCACCCTGTGCAAACAATTTGCCTCATGTCTTTTTCAAATCTCTCTCCTCTCACATTAAATATGTACCCCCTGGTCTTGAAGTTCCCCATCTTAGAGAAAAGACAACTACCATCAACTCGATCTATACCTCTCGTTATTTCATAAACTTTATCAGGTCATCTCTCAACCTCCTACGCTCCAGTGAAAGAAGTCCCAGCCTGTTCAGCATTTCCTTATAACTCAAAACTTCCATACCTGGCAACATCCTGGTAAATTTCTTCTGAACTCTCTCTAATTTGATAAGGTTCTTCGTATAACTGGGCAACCATAACTGGACATAGTAGTCCAGAAGTGGCCTCACCAGCGTCCTGTACAGACTCAACGTAACATCCCAACTGCTGTGCTCAAAGAATTGACCAATGAAGTTAAGCGTGCTAAATGCCTTCTTATCCATCCTGTCCATATGTGACGCAAACTTTAAAGAATTATGTTCCTACACCCCTAGGACCCTCTGTTCCACAAGACTACCAAAGGCCCTACCATTAATTGTATAAGCCCTACTCTTGTTTCTTGTACCGAAATGCAATTGAATTGTACCTACATTGAAATCCATTTGCCATTTTTCAACCATTGACCCATTTGATCAAGATCTCATAGTAATCTTAGAAAACCTTATTCACTGTTGGTGTCATCTGCAAACTTACTAACATGCCTTCTATATTCTCATCTAAATCATTCATATAAATGACAAACAAAAGAGAACCCAGAACCAATCCATGCAGAACATCGCTGGTCACAGGCCTCCAGTCGGAAAAGCAAGCCTCCACCATGACTCCCTGTCTCCTGCTGTTAAGCCAATAACGTATCTAGTTGGCAAGCTCACCCTGAATCCCATGTGACCTAACTTTACTAATTCATCTACCATGCAGAACCTTGTCAAAACGTTTTACGAAAATCCAAATAAACAACATCTACTGCTCTGCCATCATCAACCTTTTTGGTAACTTCCTTAAAAAATTCAATCTAGTTTGTGAGACACGATTTTCCTCACACAAAACCATGCTGCCTATCCATAATCAATTTTTGCCTCTCTGAATGTCCATAAATCCTATCTTTTATAATCACCTCCAACAACTTACCCACAACTGAAGTCAGACTCACAGGTTTATAGTTCCCTGGTTTCTCCTTACAACCTTTCTTTGACAACCAGGTCTTCGGCATCTCCCCAGTGCTCAGAAAGCAGTTAAAAATTATTGCCAGTACCCCTGCTATTTTTGGTCTTGCCTTACTCACCAATCTGGGATACATTTAATCTGGCCCAGGAGATTTTTGCTTTTAAGCCTGCTAGACCAATCAGAAGCTTCTTCTCTTTCTAAGCTAATTTTTTTGAAGTGTATCACTATCCTTCTTTCTGCTTTCCAAACCCATGTCACCCCTTTCACTTATATTTTGCCAATTATCTTTTCATGTCCCTTTATTGCTCTAATTTCCTTTTCTAAGACTCCCCCTGCACATTCGGTACTTGGCTAGGGCTTCTGTTGTTTTGAACCTTTCATAGCTGCTAAATGCCTCCATTCTTCTCTTTAGCCAATCCTGTACATCCAGGGTTCACAAGATTTGTTGGTCCCACCCTTCGACTTTATTGGAACTCTCAATTTCCTTCTTCAATGTATCCCACTGATGTGACACACATTTACCGAAATGTATCTGCTCCCAGTCCACTCCAGCCAAACCATATTCGATCTTATTACAATCTGCCTTCAACTGGTTTAGAACTTTGATTCCATGCCCATCCTTGTGCCGTACTAAACAATCTTGAATCTAACAGAGTTACGATCAATGTCTGCAACTGATACCCCCCACTGATATTTCAAGTACTTGCTTGGCTTCAATTTCCTAAAATTAAGTTTAGTACCGTTCCTCTCTTGTAGGGTCTTCTTCAGACTGGCTTCAAAAGCTGCCCGGGATGCATGTTAAGAATTCCATTCCTCTAAACCTTTCACACTATCACTACCCCAGTTGATGTTGGGAAAAGTTCTTCCTCCTCTGTTATTATATGCTTCATCAATACAGTCAGAGAAAATAAGAGCAGGAGAAAGCCATTCAGCCCTTTCATCCAGCTTCAACATTTAAATGATCATGGCTAAACATGCAAGTAAGTACCCTGTTCCTTCTTTCTCTTTGAACACTTCAGTCCTATGTTTTGGCCTCAATTGTTTGCTGTGGGAGAGAAGTCCACAAGCTCACCACTTCCGAGACAAAGACATTTATGCTCATCTTAGTCTTTAGTCCTACACTGCAACCTTCAACCTTGAACCTTGGTTCTGGGCTCCCCAATCATTGGGAACATCTTTCCTGTGTTTATCCCGCATGGCCCTGAATTTTACACGTTTCTATTGGATGCCCTCTCAGTCTCACAATGACCCTGCACAATTCCAACACAATATTCTTGTTTCTGGATTCAAATCATCTCACTGTGAAGGCTAACATACAGTCTGCATGCTTCACCGCCTACTGTGCATACAAGCTTACATTCACAGGCTAGTGTCCCTTCTCAAACCGATAACCATTCAGATAATAAACTGGCTTCCTGTTTTTGCTACTAACTGGAAAACCTCAAAATTATCCACATTATATATTATCTACTATGTATTTGTCCACTCACAACTTGTTCAAATCACAAATCCGCTTGATGGAGAAGTTGTCCTCATTGTAAGCAATTGGTAGTAAACTCCTCCCAGTCATGAACAATACTGCCCCCTAAAAACATGGCGGCACCTCGCGCGCATTTCCCCCAACAAACATTGCCGCCGCGCCTGCGCGCCTGCGCCCCACCGCCCGTCCTTTCAAACAAAATGGCGGCCATGAATTCAACTTTAAACTCCGGCATTGGCGACAAACGGAAGCATTAGAAGGTCATGCTGGGGCTTGCAGCTTACCGAACATGTTTACGAAGCTTTTCCGTCCATCTGCTGAATGCAGCGGCCCCGTCGTTCTGCTCGTTTGTTAACGGTCCGAGAGCCGCATGACACAACGTTCCTCCATCGCCATCACTCCGCGCAATGTCCAGTCACACATGGCACTGCGCCTGCGCACATTTTCCTGTTCTGTGACTAGGGGATATTTACTACTGTTTGGCATTCTGGGTTGGTGCACCGCCATTGAAAGTTCCACGCACAGGATGTTACTTGGAGGGTTCGGTTAGTTGAGTTAATTGTATGACTTCCAATTCTAATGTTTCTTTTGGATAAAGGGCATAAGTGCAATTCTAATTCTCATTCACTGCATTCCAAGTGTGGCCTAATTAGTTCCTTGTATAATTGCACAGGATTCGTTGGAAGCTTCAAACTCATTTGTTTGATTTTCTATAAACGGATAAGAACTGTAGTAATGGATAGAAGCAGAAGAGATGGGAGCAGGAAGAAAACTGGGAGTTTTGGAAGGAAATAGTAGAGATAGATTTTAACCCAAGGAGGAATGGACATGCGTGTGGCCAGCATTTACAACTTTGGGATATCAGGAGAGGCAAATTAAAAAAAAAACAAATAGTGTGTTCTGAATTTCCACCCTGTACCGAGAGTGATATCATTTGCAAAGTCCTTTTATATGAAACTTGAAAGGGAAAGGTTACAGATGTGTATCTCAAATCAATTACGACATTAAAATCTGACAGAGTCACTTAATTCATCTCTATCTACATAGTTTTGAGATGAAAGGAGAACTGTTTAACCAGTTACATAGCGAGAACAAAAAAATGTCCCACATTCATGAGCTTTTTGTTTCAGAGTTCCAGCATCTGCAGTCCTTTATTTTATTTAAGTATTTTGTTTTCCCTCTGGCTCCATTTTGTATTGCATAACAGCAAGACTGACTCAATAAAAAGGCAAAGTCGCCATATTCCAACTGGAGTTTAGGGTTGATCACTTAAATAAGAAGGTCACCGTGAATCTGACAAGGGGAACATTGCAAAGCAATGATAAGCTCAGACATTGCGGGTATAAAGCCCAAGATGCTAAAATCAGTCGTCCAGCCAGCTGAACAAACCGATGCTCCCAACTGGAATACAGTGGGTCCAAGAACATAGAACATAACAGCGCAGTACAGGCCTTTCGGCCCTCGATGTTGCGCCGACCTGTGAAACCACAGTCAATTGCGACTCGAGTACCCAGGGTACCTGGCAGTGGGAACCAAAGATCAAAGGTTCAAACCACTGATGAGGATTTATTAAACAAACCTAACATGCTGTTAAATCTTTAGTCAGTTATAAGGTTTTAATTGATTAATATGTATACGTAAATCCCCGAATTCCTGTCAAGTCACTGCCCTGAGAGAACAAAAGGTTTTATAAGTAAAGAAGGGGTGACATTTTAAGTCGGACAATGCATGTTAGGTGTGAGACTTGTTTATAATCTGTTTGTGTTTTGGTTTGGCATCAGGCTGATTTTATTTCTCAAGCAGGTATTTATAAAACGCCGCATTGACTGACTGTCTATAAATTGTGTGCTTTTTGAACAAAATTGAATGTACCTGCAAATACGAATTGACTCCATCGATTTACGTGTGTGAGCGAGAGAGAGAGGTGGATTATAATCTGATATCGTGTGATTACTGACATTGTCCACCCCAGTCCAACATCGGCACCTCCTCATCATGTGTGCATAGAACAGTGCGCAGGCGCAGTACTGAGTGTGACTGGAGCATGGGCGAGATCGGCCATGGCGAGGGAGGAGATGTTTTTCTACCTTCTGTGGGACCGTTAACAATTCAGCATGACGAAGGGAGTGATGGAAAAGTTTCATAAAGATGCTGGGTAAGACGTAAATCCGAATACGACCTTCCAGTGCCGCCGTTTTTTTTCCACTCCCAGAATTTAGGGTTTATGGCCACCATCTTGGTTTGGAATGAGGGGCCGCAGGGCGCAGACGCGGCGGCCAGGTATGCTGGGCGGTGCACGTTCGCCGCCATCTTTTTCGAGGGCAATCTTGTTCATGTCTGAGAAGAGCTTGTGACCAATTGCTCAGAATCGGCTGATGCGTGATTTTTGATTTGGACAACTTGTGAGTGGGCCCAAGCATGGCAGATAAAATGTAATGTAGGAATTCTGAAACAAAAAAACTCATGAATGTGGGACATTTTTTTGATCTCGCTCTGTAACTAGTTAAACAGTTGTCCTTTCATCTCAAAACTAAGTCGTATGTAGGTCGTGATGAATTAAGTGACTGTCAGATCTTAATGTGATAATTGATTTGAGATACACGTCTGTAAACTTTCTCTTTCAAGTTTCATATAAAAGGAGTTTGTGAGTGACATCACTCTCAGTACAGGGTGGAAATTCAGAACACACTATTTGTTTTTTTTTATTTGCCTCAGCTGCTATCCCAAAGTTGTGAATGCTGGCCACACACACGTAGGAGGGCAGGCCGACAGTGCAGGAATCTCCTGTGGCTTTCCCATCTCAAACAGAGATAGTCAG
>NW_025965689.1:711099-716244 GCF_021869965.1 Rhincodon typus
TTGATCTGTACCTGTCAGTTTCTGCTATGTGAGTGTATTTATCAAATTGTTCCTGTCAGTTTCTGCTTTGTCAATCTGAGAGTGCAGTTATTAATCTATACCTGTCAGTTTCTGCAAGGTGAATGTAAGAGTTCTGTTATGAACATATACCATCAGATTCTGCTCTGCGAGTATGTGAGAGCAGTTATCATGCTGTCACCATTAACTTCTGCTCTGTAAATCTGAATGTAGTTATTCATCTGGACTGGTCAGTTTCAGGTTTGAGTAATTATCATGCTCTCCCCATCTGTTTCTCTTATTTGAGAGAGTTTAGTTATCATTCTGTCCTTGTGGAGGCGAGGGAACTTGGGGAAATAAATATGGATGTCTTGAAAACAGTCCACATGACATAACAGGAGGTGTTAGAGGTGGTAAAAAAACATAAAGGTGGCTAAATCGCCAGGGCCTGATCAAATTTTTGTAGATTTTCAGGATATCAGGATTTTGTGGGAAGCTGTGTTGATAATTTGAACAAATGACATTGTTTTCTTGCTTTCTTATAATAGTTCATAGGTAGGATCATTCCATCCCTGTCACTTATTGCAGTATGAATGTGCGACTATGGTTATCAAATCTGTACTCTCAGTTTCTGTTGTGTGAATGTGAGAGTGCAGTTATAAATCTCAGTTTCTGCAATGATAATGAGAGTGTAATTATCAGTGTCTGTCAGTTTCTGTGAGATCCAAATGTGGGTTGAGTTATTAATCAGTACCTGTCAGTTTCTGTCATATGACTGTGTGAGTGTCATCAATCTGTCCCTGACAGTTACTGTAATGCAGGTGGGTGACTGTAGTTATCAAGCTGTAGCTCTCCGTTACTGCCATGTCAACGAGCGTAGCTGTGCATCTATATCTTCGGTTTCTGATGGTCAATTCGTGAGTGTAGTTGTCATTTCTATACCTGTTTGTATTTGCTTGTCAATCTGAGTTTAGTTATCGATCTGTACTTGTCGGATTCTGCTCTGTGAAAATGTCAGATTAGTTATAAAACTGTACCTGTCAATTTAAACAATGTGAAACTGCGAGTTTTATTATTAATCTGTTCCTGTCAGTTTTTGCTGTGTGGATATGATAGATTTGTTATCAGACTTTCTCTGTCAGTAACTACCATGTGAACGTCTGAGTCTATTTACCGGTCAGTCCCTGTCAGTTTCAGCTCTGTGTATCGGAGTGTGCAGTTATTAATCTGTAACTGGCAGTCTCTGCTACGTGACCAATTCAGGGCATTTATCAATCTTTCCCTATCAGCTAGTGAGTGTGCTGTGAATATGTGAATGTACTTAGCAATTTGGACCTGCCTGTTCTGGTATAGAAATATAAATAGCAATTTCTCCTTGTCAGTTTGTGATGTATGTGTTTATGAGTGTAGTTAGCAATCTGTACCTACATGTTTCTACAACAAGAATAAGAATACAGATACCACTCTTTCTCTGTATGTTTCTATTCTGTGAATATCTAAGTATAGTTATCAATCTGTACATGCCAGCTACTGCTTTGTGAATCTGTGAATTTAGTTATTAATCCATGCCTGTCAGTTTCTGCTTTGAGAATGTATGAGTGCAGTTGTCAACCCGTACCTGTCAGTTTTTGCTCCATGCATTTTTTTTGTGTAATGTAAAAGCAAAGGGTTTTGTAACTCCAACAGTGCAGAGTCTAACTGGGAGACATTATATCAAGGGCTGTTCTTCAGGACGTCAGCTTTTCCGAGTGCATAATAACATAATTTTGTGAATAATGCTGAGGAATGGATAGATGTGGCTTCCTTTGTTAGACTCTAAGGGAAAGGGCAATGAACAAATCAACTGTATTCAGCTGAAATGACCACAATGTTCCTTCTACAGGAAAGAGTATTGGCTAATTCACTTAATTATTCTATCATGGATATCACATAACCCTGCTCTGTGGTGTAATGGTGCAAGCCATCAGCAATACTCTTATGATGCTCTGTGGTGGGGATGAGGAAAGCAAAAAGACTTGTATTTTCTGTCTTACAGTGGAGAAGATTTAAACTTATTGAACATGGTTGAACTCTTCTTGCTAAAAAAAAAGATAAAATTTAACAATTACAAGATTTAGTTAAATGGATCATTTTTCATTGCTTTAAATGGTGATTATATCATTAAGGTGAAGAAATTGCATTCTATTTTCTTGCTTTTTTGCAATATTTTATTGGGAGGGGCAAGTGACACTGTAGAAAACTAATGTGAATTTGGAAACAAAGTTAAACAATGTTCTTTTTTCAAAAAAAAGTTTGCTAGACAGATGGAAAATATGGTTTCTATTCCTGAAGGTGAACAAGTTGAGAATTATGTTGTGATAAAGTTGGGGTTGGTAAATCATGTACTGCGATGACACACTTATTGCAATGGAATGCTGGCTGAATGGAATTAGAATTGTCAGGTGCTTGTTTTTGTCTACTATCAACTTGATAGGCTGAAAGGTCTTTTTTCTATCCTGTAGACTCCTCTGCTTATATCTGTTACCTGTATTGTGTATGGGTATACATTGTTGCTAGTCTTTGTATCTTATGTGTTGATACAATGAACATATTTGGGACTCAGTCTGAATCAGTCAGCACCTTTGTGTATGTGTCTGTATGCGCTCAGTAGTGATTTGCTACTTGTCAGTAACAGTACTTGTCACACGTGGTTGTTGAAACTATGTAACAACGTGATGTCTTTCTTTGAGGGGGTAAGAAGGTGTAGAGCTGGATGAACACAGCAGTCCAGGCAGCATCAGAGGAGCAGAAAAGCTGACCTTTTGGGACTGGACCCTATTTCAGAAATGGGGGAGGGGAAGGGGACTCTGAAATATAGAGAGAGGTGAGGAGACGATGATGGAAGGTGGATAAAGGACCAGATAGGTGGAGAGAAGATGGACAGGTCAAGGAGGTGGGGATGAGGCTAGTAGGCAGGAAGTGCGGGTGGGGGTTGGTCAGCAAGGTGGGAGAAGCGGATCGGTGGGAGAAAAGATGGACAGGTCAAGGAGGCGGGGACGAGCTGGGCTGGTTTTGGGATGAGGTTGGGGGTGGGGAGATTTAAGCTTGTGAAGTCCACATTGAGACCATTGGGCTGCAGGGTTCCCAAGCGAAATATGAGGTGCTGTTCCTGCAGCCTTCGGGTGGCATCGTTGTGGCGCTGGAGGCGGCCTGGGATGGACATACCGTCCAAGGAGTGGGAGGGGGAGTTGAAGTGGTTTGCGACTGGGAGGTGCAGTCATTTGTCACGATGCGAGCGTAGGTGTTCGACAAAGCGGTCTCCAAGCCTCTGCTTGGTTTCCCCGATGTAGAGGAGGCCACAACGGGAACAGTGGATACAATACACCACATTAGCAGATGTGCAGGTGAACATCTGTTTAATGTGGAATGTTTTCTTGGGGCCTGGGATGGGGATGAGGGGAGAGGTGTCAGGGCAGGTGTAGCACTTCCTGCGGTTGCAGGGAAAAGTGCCAGGGGTGGTGGAACTAGTGGGGAGTGTGGAGTGGACGAGGGAGTCACAGAGAGAATGGTCCCTCCGGAAGGCAGATAAGGGTGGGGAGGGAAAAATGTCCTTGGTAGTGGGGTCAGATTGTAGGTGGTGGAAGTAGCGGAGGATGATGCGTTGAATCTGGAGGTTGGTGGAGTGATACGTGAGGACAAGGGGGATTCTGTCTTTGTTGTTATTGTGGAAGGGGGGTGTGAGGGATGAGTTGCGAGAAACGCGAGAGATGTGGTCAAAGGCATTTTCGACCACTGTGGAGGGGAAATTGCAGTCATTGAAAAACGAGGACATCTGCGATGTCCGGGAGTGGAATGCCTCATCTCGGGAGCAGATGCGGCAGAGGTGAAGGATTTGGGAATAGCCGATGGCACTCTTGCAGGAAGGTGGGTGAGAGGAGGTGTATTCGAGGTTGCTGTGGGAGTTGGTAGGCTTGAAATAGATATCAGTTTCCAGCTGGTTGCCAGAGATGGAAACAGAGATGTCCAGGAAGGAGAGAGAGGTATCAGAGATGGTCCAGGTGAACTTAAGGTTGGGGTGGAAGGTGTTAGTAAAGTGGATGAACTGTTCGAGCTCCTCGTGGGAGCACAAGGCGGCGCCGATACAGTCATCGATATAACAGAGGGTGGGGCCAGTGTAGCTGCAGAAGAGCAGCTGTTCCATGTATCCTACAAAGAGGCAGGCATAACTTGGGCCCATGCGTGTACCCATGGCCACCCCCTTTGTCTGTAGGAAGTGGGAGGAGTTGAAGGAGAAGATGTTCAGGGTAAGGGCGAGTTTAGCTAAGCAGATAAGGATATCGGTGGAGGGGGACTGGTCGGGCCTGCGGGAGATGGAAGAAGCGGAGGGCTTTTAGGCCATCTGCATGGGGATTGCAAGTATACAGGGACTGGACGTCCATGGTGAAGATGAGGCATTGAGGACCAGGGAATCGGACGTTTTGAAGGAGGTGGAGGGCGTGGGTGGTGTCACAGACGTAGGTGGGGAGTTCCTGGACCAGGGGGGAGAAAATGGAGTTGAGATCATTGGAGATAAGTTCGGTGGGGCAGGATCACGCAGAGACAATGGGTCAACTAGGGCAGTTGGGTTTGTGGATTTTGGGAAGGAGGCAGAAATGGGTGGTGCGGGGTGGGAGGTTACCTGAGGTGATGAGGTTGTGGATGGTCTGAGAGATAATGTTTTGGTGGTCGGGGCGGGGTCATGATCAAGGGGGCAGTAGGAGGAGTCTTTCTTTGTCTGGTTTGTGACATTATAAAATACCCTTACTAAATGTAAACTTGATTCCTTTCCTGTTTGAGTACTTTCAACAAGGAGTCAGCCGTTAACATTTCAAACATGATGTGAATGTTAATGGGCTATGAATGATATTAATTGGAACTAGCATGATGTCAATTCACAATGGAAACAAAAAAAAATCTTGCTTTTCCTCAGTTGTGCTTGGTTGGTTGTATCTTTGGATACAACTCTGGAAATTGAGCTCAATATAAGTCTGATTCAATCCGCTCTGTCACTGTGGAAAGGATATTCTCCATTCTGATCGCAGTAACATACCTGCTGTTAGTTAGAAGCAGCTGCTCACACTTGGCTTTGCACCGACGAAATATTACATCATCTTGGTCCTTCGAGTATTT
>NW_025965689.1:716967-723142 GCF_021869965.1 Rhincodon typus
GCTTTGCACCGACGAAATATTACATCATCTTGGTCCTTCGAGTATTTTCCTGGAGGAAGACAAAAGAGATATCTCCTGTAAATCAACATCAGCCAAGTTTGACAATTTCAAACAGATTAACGTATATTCAGTTAATAGTTATTAGGATGTTCCTTTTCTTTAACTTCACTTGTCAAAGGAGCAGAACTCCAAAAGCTTATGATCTTAAATAAACCTATTGGAAAAGAACTTTGTGTCATGAGAATTCTGTCTTTTCTTCAAAGCCATCAATTCAAACACAAGTCTGATTCCATTCTTACATCGAGCTGCTCCTTGTCTGAGGATTTTTTTTAAAAATATATAATTCGATACCAATTGAGTGAGATGCAGAAACTAAGCAATAATTTCACAGCTCCATTTAAGGTGCTACCGAAGATGCTGCAATGTTGACACAGTTCATGTTACCAGATTCCAACACACTAACTGTTGAAAAGAGCAATAGGCACTATTTCAAATGTTTTACTCCAGACATATGATCTGTTAGCTCCAATCTGCGTCCTACACAAGATACTTGTATTCCCACAATCTTGTCTATGTTTCCACTATTTACCACACAATGTCAACAAACAACGTGAAATAGAGGCCAAACAGTAATTTGCATCAGTGTTTAGAGATTTGAAAACCACAAGAATGACCCCCAGCAGCTTCTTGCCGCTGTGTCTCCCTCAGCAGGCCCACACACAGCCCGAGAAAGGCCTCTCTCTTGCCCGCCAGGCCGCTCACTCCAAGCTCCGGGACCAGTTCCTGCCCCGCTCGGCCTCTTACAAACAGCCCCCGATTCTCCCTGAACTGAGCCCGAATCAATGCCGGTGTCGGAGCACCCTCTGTGTCCCAAACTCACACCTCGATATGTTGCCGGAAAGAACCTGCTGCTCCCTCACTTCCCTGGGCGCTGGTCTCTCCATTGCGGTCTGTTTCAAACAAACCTCTTCCACTCACTGAGTAAATACTCCTCAATGGCAGCGCTAGGAGAGGGCCTCACGCATGCGCTCCTCTAGTCTGCAACAACCAGCATTTTTACCATTTTTTCGGTACATTTTTATTTCGCAAAGATTGTAAGCAGAACACGATTTGTAATTGCTGCCTGAAATGTCTTTAACAGGTAAATTGAAGGAATCCACCATTAAAATATCGCCAGGGGTCCCAGCATCAAAACTAAACAAAATGTAATTCCTGTTAGGGTTAATGAGATACATATACTGCAATATGTAACATTAGTGTCTGGGCAGAATTCCAACTCGAGGTATGAAATAACGAGATGCAGTTCCATTGACCCTCCCCATGTGATACCTTCCCCATTCTCAGTCTCCGCTCTCGTAAATCACGGCAAGTGTGATATTTGAGTTACTCGAATCAATTCATGTTTAAGCTATGTCTGCACTCGGAACCGGGACAGGGATCATTCGATCCGGGCTCAGTTCTTTCCTGAGAGATGTGGGTGGCTCTGAGAAGAGCCTTTGGGTTCAGGTGGTTACATGTTGCACAGACTGCTTCATTTCTTTGCTGTTTTCTTGGTCACTTTCGCTTTGGGCTTGGCCTTCGGTTTCCCCGATTTCGGGATCGGTTTTGCGGCCTTGGGGCTCTTGGTCTTTTTCACCTTCTTCACGGGAGTCTTTTTCTGAGGCGCTGCTTTCTTCGGCGTTGCTGCCTTCTTGCCGGCCGCTTTCTTGCCTGTTGCTTTCTTGGCTGGGGATTTCTTCGCTGTCACCTTCTTGGCCGTTGTTTTCTTCACGGCTGGTTTCTTGGCGGATGCTGCTGGTTTCGCCTTCTTTCCCACTTTTGCCTTGACTGGATTCTTAGGGAGTTTAAAGGAGCCGGAGACGCCCTGGCCCTTGACCAGAACCAGGGAGCCTTTCGCTCGACACCTCTTGATAGCCATCCTGATCTGTGCGCATTTTGCTTCTCCACATTGACCTCGGTTCTCTGCAGCGCCTTCTTTATAGCGGCCAGAGAGGTCCCCTTCCGATCGCTGTTCTCGCCGACAATCTTCACAATCCGCTCGCCCAACCCGGGACCGGCTGGTTGTTTCCTGGGAGCCGCCGCCTTCTTCTTCTTGGGAATCTTGGGTTTGGTGATGGCGGAGGCTGGAGGAGCCGTTTCGGCGGCTGCACTGTCGCTCATGTCGAGAACTCTGCGCTGAATCTCTCTCTGTCAGACTGAACTGGGTCAGCAATGAAGCTGCTGGTGGCGGCACTGAGCAACTTAAAGGCAGCGAGCGGACCGCGCGGAGACAACCTGCCCTCAGCTCCCTGCTCCTGCTGCCTCTCTGTGTTTCTCTCTCGGCAGAACCTCTCCAATTCCTCTGCAATTCCGCAACTCCAGATAGCCAGGCTCGATCGTTCCTGACCCTGACAGGGGAAGGTTTGTGGCCAAAATGTTTTCATTCGGATTGACGGCTCCGTTGTCGAGTTGAACGCATTTTGCTGCTGCACTGATCGTACTCTCTGAGCTGAGCGCTGACATTATCGTCACTTTTAGACTGAAATCTTGAAATCAACAAATACATTGGCTTGAATTCTAGCTTTGGGGTTTAGTGAGGGAGCAAGGGGATAAGTTGAATTGAAAATCTTTTTGATTTCCACAAGAAATAGTCAGAAATATCATGATATGAGCGGACACACAAACACAGTTACGTTAGACTCACCCGCCCGCCCTTTACCGACAGTCTCTCTGACTCAATATTCTCATTCATACAGTCACAGGCCAGAAATATCGCGAAATATAAATGTGGAAGGATATAATTTCTTTTCCTTTCAGCCTTTGCTCCGATATCCAGGGAGTTAGTTGTAGTTTTTTTCTCCTTAGTAACCGTTAAACTCTCTGAGGTCTGTGCGCCGGAGATTCGCTCTTCTCCAGATTCAGCTGCAAGAGCCAATCATCTGGTTTGATGTTATATTGACCCACATTAGTATTTTTCATTCCGGCGACTATACTCAACATTGGTTCTGGAAATCAACAGACACAGAAACATAGATAATGGCAACTGGACCTAACTAATCGTCCCTTCAAACCTCTCCTCCCACTCATCAAAATGGCAGATCATCCATAGCCTGTGTCCGTTTTTCTCTCATATAGAGTTATACAGCAAGGATACAGACCCTTAAGTCCAATCAGTAGATGCCGAATATAATGCCAAACTGAACTAGTTCCACCTCCCTCTCACTGGCCTATTTCCTTTCAAACCTGTCATATTTATGTACTTATCCAAATATCGTTTTAATGTTGTAATTGTAGCCACATAGACCATTTCGTCAGGAAGTTCATTCCACATGCATCAGGCTCCATGAAAAAAACCCCTCGTGTCTTTTTTTAAATCTCTCTCCTGTCACTTTAAAAATGTCCACGCTGCTCTTCAATTACCCGCATCTCAGGCAAAAGACAATTACCATTAACTCTGTCTTACCCCCTCATTATTTTATAAATTTCTATAAGCTGACTTTCAACATCTTACACTCGAGTGAAAAAAAATACTCCCAGCCTATCCATCCTTTCTTTATAACTCGAACCTTACATACTCGGCAACTACTGATGAATCTCTTCTGAACCGTCTCCAGCTCAATACTATCTTTCCTCACCCTTACCCCCATCCCAGGCCCCAAGAAGACTTTCCACATCAAGCAGATATTCACCTGCACATCTGCCAATGTGGTATACTGCATCCGCTGTACCCGTTGTGGCCTCCTCTACATCGGGGAAACCAAGTGGAGGCTCGGGGACCGCTTTGCAGAACACCTACGCTCGGTTCGCAATAAACAACTGCACCTCCCTGTCGCGAACCATTTCAACTCCCCCTCCAATTCCTCAGACGACATGTCCATCCTGGGCCTCCTACAGTGCCACAATGATGCCACCCGAAGGTTGCAGGAACAGCAACTCATATTCCGCTTGGGAACCCTGCAGCCCAATGGTATCAATGTGGATTTCACAAGCTTCAAAATCTCCCCTCCCCCCACCGCATCCCAAAACCAGCCCAGCTCGTCCCCGCCTCCCTAACCTGTTCTTCCTCCCACCTATCCCCTCCTCCCACCTCAAGCCGCAGCCCCATCTCCTACCTACTAACCACATCCCGCCCCCTTGACCTGTCCGTCCTCCCTGGACTGACCTATCCCCTCCCTAAATCCCCACCTACACTCACCTTTACTGGCTCCATCCCCGCCTCTTCGACCTGTCTGTTTCCTCTCCACCTATCTTCTCCTCTATCCATCTTCTATCCGCCTCCCCCTCTCTCCCTATTTATTTCAGAATCCCCTTCCCCTCTCCCATTTCTGATGAAGGGTCCAGGCCCGAAACGTCAGCCTTTTTGCTCCTATGATGCTGCTTGGCCTGCTGTGTTCATCCAGCTCTGCACCTTGTTGTCTCACTATCTTTCCTCTAACTGGCCGACCAGAACTGGTCGCAGTATTTCAGAAGTGGCCTCTCCCAATGCCCTGTGTAAACTAAATGTGATTGCCACCTCCTAAACTCAAAGGACTGAGCAGCGAAGGAAAGCGTGCCAAACAGCTTTTTAACCACCCTGTTTAGATGTGATGCAGACTGAAAAGAATTCTCGGTCCCTCTGTTCTACAACACTACCCAAAGCCCGACCATTAATTGTATAAGGCCTACCCTTGCATGCTGCACCAAAATGTAAAACCTCACATTTATCCAGATTGAACTCCATCTGCCATTTTGCAGCCCATTGCCGATTCGATCACGATCCCTTTGTAATCTCAGAAAACCTTCTTCACTCACTACTAACTTCGCTATCATTCACACACGTGCTACCATGCCTTCTATATTCTCATTCAAATCACTGTTATGTATGACAAACAATAACGGATCCAGTACCAATCCCTGTGGAAACCACTGGTGACAGGCGTCCAGTCTGAAAAACAGCCGTCCATCTTCACTCTCTGTCTCTTGCCGTTAAGCCAATTATACCTTGATTCCCTTTAGCCACAATTGCTACACCCAATACCATTTTGAAATCACACAGTGTGTTGGATGTAGCTGACTTCTGTGGCAGAGAATTCCACAGGCATACCGTTCTCTGAATGAAGAATACTCTCTCTTCTCCGAAACATATGACTCCTACCGTCAGGAATATTCTTCCTGCATTTACATTGTTTAGGTCTGCCAGTGTCTTACAGGTTTCTAAGAGAATCCCTCATTCTTCTGAATTTAAGCCCATATATTCACAAACACTTCAACCTCTCCTTCCATCCCAATGATCTGCCCATTGAAACTACCTTTATAGTAACACCATCCTTCCTCAGATAAGGAGGCCACAACTGCTGTCAGTATTCTAGGTGTTGTCTCACAGATGCCCTGTTAAATTGTCGCAATTTATCCTTTCTCCTGTACTCAAATTCACTCTCCATGAAGGCCAACATACCAGTTGCCTTCCTTACTGCCTGCTGCACCTACATGCTTACTTTCAATGATTGGTTTGTGAGGGCACCCAGATCTCGTTGCAAATTCCACTGGGTCTAATTATGGATTTCCAGAAAATGACGTGCCTTCCTTTTATTTTGCTACCAAAGTGTATAACCTTACATTTATCCAATTTATACAGTGCCTCAGATGCATTTGCCCACTGACTCGACTTCTTCACAAACAATGCATCCTCTTTCAGAGATGACCATCCAATCCAATTTTGTCTCATCAATACATCTGGAGATACTACATTTAGTTCCCTCATCTAAACCATTGTGAATATATTGTGAAGAGCTTTGATCCTAAAACTGATTCTTGCCATGACCCCTCGTCACTGCTTGCCATTGAGAAAAAGATCCATTCATTTCTTTTGTGTTTCCTCTTATCCAACTAGTTTTTTTTTTAGAAAGTCATCCTCAATGCACTGCACCAATCCCATTTCCTTGATTTTAACATGCTAATATCTTCTGTGGAATTTTGGATAAAAAGCTTTTGTAAATTAGAATTAACACCTCTGCTTTATCATCTTTACTTGAGTAGAGTTGTCAGGCTGGGAACATAGAACAATACAGCAGAGGAACAGGCCTTTCAAATCCATGCTGACTCTGTCTGATCCTGACATTTTATCCCAAATTATCTGCAATAAAATATTTTTTTCCTGCAGGTTGACTGGTGTAAAATTCCAAGTTTTATCTCTACTTCCCTTTTCAAATAGATTGCT
>NW_025965689.1:723242-724614 GCF_021869965.1 Rhincodon typus
TTTGGGCTTGGCCTTCGGTTTCCCCGATTTCGGGACCGGTTTTGCGGCCTTGGGGCTCTTGGTCTTTTTCACCTTCTTCACGGGAGTCTTTTTCTTAGGCGCTTCTTTCTTCACCGCTTTCTTCGGCGTTGCTGCCTTCTTGCCGGCCGCTTTCTTGCCTGTTGCTTTCTTGGCTGGGGATTTCTTCGCTGTCACCTTCTTGGCCGTTGTTTTCTTCACGGCTGGTTTCTTGGCGGCTGCTGGTCTCGTCTTCTTTCCCACTTTTGCCTTGACTGGATTCTTAGGGAGTTTAAAGGAGCCGGAGACGCCCTGGCCCTTGACCAGAACCAGGGAGCCTTTCGCTCGACACCTCTTGATAGCCATCCTGATCTGTGCGCATTTTGCTTCTCCACATTGACCTCGGTTCTCTGCAGCGCCTTCTTTATAGCGGCCAGAGAGGTCCCCTTCCGATCGCTGCTCTCGCCGACAATCTTCACAATCCGCTCGCCCAACCCGGGACCGGCTGGTTTTTTCCTGGGAGCCGCCGCCTTCTTCTTCTTGGGAATCTTGGGTTTGGTGATGGCGGAGGCTGGAGGAGCCGTTTCGGCGGCTGCACTGTCGCTCATGTCGAGAACTCTGCGCTGAATCTCTCTCTGTCAGAATGAACTGGGTCACGAATGAAGCTGCTGGTGGCGGCACTGAGCAGCTTAAAGACAGCGAGCGGACGGCGCGGAGACAACCTGCCCTCAGCTCCCTTCTCCTGCTGCCTCTCTGTGTTTCTCTCTCGGCCGAAACTCTCCAAATCCTCTGCAATTCCGCATCTCCCGAGAGCCAGGCTCGATCGTTCCTGACCCTGACACGGGTAGGTTTGCGGCCAAAACTTTTTCACTCGAATTGACGCTTCCGTTGTCGAGTTGAACGCATTTTGCTTCTGCACTGATCGCACTCTCTGAGCTGAGCGCTGGCATTATCGTCACTTTTAGGCTGAAATCTTGAAATCAACAAATACATTGGCTTGAATTCTAGCTTTGGGGTTTAGTGAGGGAGCAAGGGGATAAGGTGAATTGAAAATCTTTTTGATTTCCACAAGAGAGACTCGAAAATGTCATGATATGAGCGGACGCACAAACACAGTTACGTTGGACTCACCCGCCCGCCCTTTACCTATAGTCTCTCTGACTCAATATTCTCATTCATACAGTCACAGGCCAGAAATATCGCGAAATATAAATGTGGAAGGATATAATTTCTTTTCCTCAGCCTTTGCTCCGATATTCAGGGAGTTAGTTGTAGTTTTTTTTTCTCCTTAGTAACCGTTAAACTCTCTGAGGTCTGTGCGCCGGAGATTCGCTCTTCTCCAGATTCAGCTGCAAGAGCCAATCATCTGGTTTGA
>NW_025965689.1:725114-726114 GCF_021869965.1 Rhincodon typus
AAAACGACATTTGGATAAGTATATAATGATGACAATTTTGAATGGAAGTAGGCCAGGAGCAGGTAGGTGGAACTAGTTTAGTTTGGCATTATATTCGGCATGTACGAGTTGGACTGAAGTGTTTGTATCCTTGCTGTATGACTCTATATGAGAGAAAAAAACTGACACAGGTTATTGAATTGGATGATCTGCCATTTTCATGATGAGTGGGAGGAGAGATTTCATGGGCCGTTTGGTTAGGTCCAGTTGCTGTTAAATATATTTCTATGTCTGTTGATTCCCAGAACCGATGTTGAGTATTGTCACCGGAATGAAAAATACTGCTCTGGGCGATCAAAATAACTTCAAACCATTTGGTTGGCTCTTGCTGCTGAATCTGGAGAAGAGCGAATCTCCGGCGCACAAGCCTCAGAGAGGAGAAAAACTACAACTAACTCCCTGGATACCGGAGCAAAGGCTGAAAGGAGGAGAAATTGTATCCTTTCACATTTACATTTGGTGATATTTCTGGCCTGTGGTTGTGTGGCTCTGAATATTGTGTCAAAGAGACTTTAGGAGAAAGGCGGGCGGGTTAGTCTAATATAACTGTGTTTGTGCGTTCTTTCGTAATATGGTATCTACGAGCCCCTCTTGTTCAAATCAATAAGATTTTCAATTCAACTTATCCCCCTGCTCCCCACTAAACTCCAAGAATAGAATTCAAGCCAATGTATTTGTTGATTTTAAGATTTCAGTCTAAAAGTGACGACAATGTCGGCGCTCAGCTCAGAGAGCGCGATCAGTGCAGCAGCAAAATGCGTTTAACTCGACAACGGAGCCATCAATTCGAGAGAAAACGTTTTGGCCGCAAACCTTCCCGTGTCAGAGTCAGGAACGATCGAGCCTGGCTATCTGGAGAAGCGGAATTGCAGAGGAATTGGAGAGTTTCGGCCGAGAGAGGAGGTTGTCTCTGCGCCGTCCGCTCGCTGCCTTTAAGTTGCTCAGTGCCGCCACCAGCAGC
>NW_025965689.1:726214-727504 GCF_021869965.1 Rhincodon typus
TTCCTGACGAAATGGTCTATGTGGCTACAATTACAACATTAAAACGATATTTGGATAAGTAAATAAATATGACAGGTTTGAAAGGAAATAGGCCAGTGAGAGGGAGGTGGACCTAGTTCAGTTTGGCATTATATTCGGCATCTACTGATTGGACTTAAGGGTCTGTATCCTTGCTGTATGACTCTATATGAGAGAAAAACGGACACAGGCTATTGAGTTGGATGATCTGCCATTTTGATGAGCGGGAGGAAAGGTTTGAAGGGACGATTAGTTAGGTCCAGTTGCCATTATCTATGTTTCTGTGTCTGTTGATTTCCAGAACCAATGTTGAGTATAGTCGCCGGAATGAAAAATACTAATGTGGGTCAATATAACTTCAAACCAGATGATTGGCTCTTGCAGCTGAAACTGGAGAAGAGCGAATCTCCGGCGCACTGACCTCAGAGAGTTTAACGGTTACTAAGGAGAAAAAAACTACAACTAACTCCCTGGATATCGGAGCAAAGGCTGAAAGGAAAATAAATTATATCCTTCCACATTTATATTTCGCGATATTTCTGGCCTGTGACTGCATGAATGAGAACATTGAGTCAGAGAGACTGTAGGTAAAGGGCGGGCGGGTGAGTCTAACGTAACTGTGTTTGTGTGTCCGCTCATATCATGATATTTCTGAGTATTTCTTGTGGAAATCAAAAAGATTTTCAATTCAACTTATCCCCTTGCTCCCTCACTAAACCCCAAAGCTAAAATTCAAGCCAATGTATTTGTTGATTTTAAGATTTCAGTCTAAAAGTGACGATAATGTCAGCGCTCAGCTCAGAGAGTGCGATCAGTGCAGCAGCAAAATGCGTTCAACTCGACAACGGAGCCGTCAATTCGAGTGAAAACATTTTGGCCGCAAACCTTCCCGTGTCAGGGTCAGGAACGATCGAGCCTGGCTATCTGGAGATGCGGAATTGCAGAGGAATTGGAGAGTTTCGGCCGAGAGAGAAACACAGAGAGGCAGCAGGAGCAGGGAGTTGAGGGCAGGTTGTCTCCGCGCCGTCCGCTCGCTGCCTTTAAGTTGCTCAGTGCCGCCACCAGCAGCTTCATTGCTGACCCAGTTCAGTCTGACAGAGAGAGATTCAGCGCAGAGTTCTCGACATGAGCGACAGTGCAGCCGCCGAAACGGCTCCTCCAGCCTCCGCCATCACCAAACCCAAGATTCCCAAGAAGAAGAAGGCGGCGGCTCCCAGGAAAAAAACAGCCGGTCCCGGGTTGGGCGAGCGGATTGTGAAGATTGTCGGGGAG
>NW_025965689.1:727604-740978 GCF_021869965.1 Rhincodon typus
TTCCTGACGAAATGGTCTATGTGGCTACAATTACAACATTAAAACGACATTTGGATAAGTACATAAATATGACAGGTTTGAAAGTAAATCGGCCAGGGAGTGGGAGGTGGACCTAGTTCAGTTTGGCATTATATTCGGCATCTACTGATTGGACTTAAGGGTCTGTATCCTTGCTGTATGACTCGAGATGAGAGAAAAACGGACACAGGCTATTGAGTTGGATGATCTGCCATTTTGATGAGTGGGTGGAGAGGTTTGATGGGACGATTAGTTAGGTCCAGTTGCATTATTTATGTTTCTCTGTCTGTTGATTTCCAGAACCAATGTTGAGTACAGTCGCCAGAATGAAAAATACTAATGTGGGTCAGTATAACTTCCAACCAGATGATTGGCTCTTGCAGCTGAATCTGGAGAAGAGCGAATCTCCGGCGCACAGACCTCAGAGAGTTTAACGGTTACTAAGGAGAAAAAAACTACAACCAACTCCCTGAATATTGGAGCAAAGGCTGAGGAAAAGAAATTATATCCTTCCACATTTATATTTCGCGATATTTCTGGCCTGTGACTCTATGAATGAGAATATTGTGTCAGAGAGACTGCAGGTAAAGGGCGGGCGGGTGAGTCTAACGTAACTGTGTTTGTGTGTCCGCTCATATCATGACATTTCCGAGTCTCTCTTGTGCGAATCAAAAAGATTTTCAATTCAACTTATCCCCTTGCTCCCTCACTAAACCCGAAAGCTAGAATTCAAGCCAATGTGTTTGTTGATTTCAAGATTTCAGCCTATAAGTGACGATAATGTCAGCGCTCAGCTCAGAGAGCGCGATCAGTGCAGGAGCAAAATGCGTTCAACTCGACAACGGAAGCGTCAATTCGAGTGAAAACGTTTTGGCCGCAAACCTACCCGTGTCAGGGTCAGGAACGATCGAGCCTGGCTCTCGGGAGATGCGGAATTGCAGAGGAATTGGAGAGTTTCGGCCGAGAGAGAAACACAGAGGGGCAGCAGGAGCAGGGAGCTGAGGGAAGGTTGTCTCCGCGCCGTCCGCTCGCTGCCTTTAAGTTGCTCAGTGCCGCCACCAGCGGCTTCATTGCTGACGCAGTTCAGTCTGACAGAGAGAGATTCAGCGCAGAGTTCTCGACATGAGCGACAGTGCAGCCGCCGAAACGGCTCCTCCAGCTTCCGCCAGCACCAAACCCAAGATTCCCAAGAAGAAGAAGGCGGCGGCTCCCAGGAAAAAAACAGCCGGTCCCGGGTTGGGCGAGCGGATTGTGAAGATTGTCGGGGAGAGCAGCGATCGGAAGGGGACGTCTCTGGCCGCTATAAAGAAGGCGCTGCAGAGAAGCGAGGTCAATGTGGAGAAGCAAAATGCACAGATCAGGATGGCTATCAAGAGGTGTCTGGCGAAAGGCTCCCTGGTTCTGGTCAAGGGCCAGGGCGTCTCCGGCTCCTTCAAACTCCCTAAGAATCCAGTCAAGGCAAAAGTGGGAAAGAAGACGAGACCAGCAGCAGCCGCCAAGAAACCAGCCGTGAAGAAAACAACGGCCAAGAAGGTGACAGCGAAGAAATCCCCAGCCAAAAAAGCAACAGGCAAGAAAGCGGCCGTCAAGAAGGCAGCAACGCCAAAGAAAGCGGTGAAGAAAGCAGCGCCGAAGAAAAAGACTCCCGTGAAGAAGGCGAAAAAGACCAAGAGCCCCAAGGCCGCAAAACCGGTCCCGAAATCGGGTAAACCGAAGACCAAGCCCAAAGCGAAAGTGACCAAGAAAGCAGCAAAGAAATGAAGCAGTCAACATGTAACCACCTGAACCAAAGGCTCTTCTCAGAGCCACCCACATCTTTCAGGAAAGAGCTGAGCCCGGATCGAATGATCCCTGTCCCGGTTCCGAGTGCAGACACAGCTTAAACATGAATTGATTCGAGTAACTCAAATATCACACTTGCCGTGATTTACCACAGCGGAGACTGAGAATGGGGAAGGTATCACATGGGGAGGGTCAATGGAACTGCATCTCGTTATTTCATACCGCGAGTTGGAATTCTGCCCAGACACTAATGTTACATATTGCAGTATATGTATCTCATTAACCCTTACAGGAATTATATTTTGTTTAGTTTTGATGCTGGGACCCCTGGCGATATTTTAATGGTGTATTCCTTTAATTTACCTGATAAAGACATTTCAGGCAGCAATTACAAATTGTGTTCTGCTTACAATCTGGGCGAAATAAAAATGTACCGAAAAAATGGGATTCTGTAAATATTCGTTTTGAAGATGTTTAAATCGGCGGGTTTGATAAGATTGATTAACCGCGGTTACACGGCCGGTTGATCAGTTTGTCTGGGCTGTATTACACCCCGCGCTTTCCTTCTGCCTGTTACAGAAAGATCAGGCAATGATCCCGTGTCCGGTCCGCGCTGTGTGCAAGCTCGGTTTAAAAAAAATTGGGGAAAGCAGCGCATGCGCGATACTTGCCCTTCCAACCGCCAACTCCCCACAAATGTTAGAGACAACAAGGTGCAGGGCTGGATGAACACAGCAGGCCAAGCAGCATCATAGGAGCAGAGAGGCTGACGTTTCGGGCCTGGACCCTTCATCAGAAAAGGGGGAGGGGAAGGGGGTTTTGAAATAAATAGGGAGAGAGTGGGAGGCGGATAGAAGAGGAATAGAGGAGAGGAAACAAGACACAAATGTTGGTTGTTGCAGACTAGAGGAGCGCATGCGTGAGGCTCTCCCCCAGCGCTGCCATTGAGGAGCATTTACTCAGCGAGTGGAAGAGGTTTGTTTGAAACAGACCGCAATGGAGAGACCAGCGCCCAGGGAAGCGAGGGAACAGCAGGTTCCTTCCGGCAACATATCGAGGTGTGAGTCTGGGACACAGAGGGTGCTCCGAGACCGGCATTGATTCGGGCTCAGTTCAGGGAGAACCGGGGGCTGTTTGTGAGAGGCCGAACGGGGTAGGAACTGGTCCCGGAACTTGGAGTGAGCGGCCTGGCGGGCAAGAGAGAGGCCTTTCTCGGGCTGTGTGTGGTCCGAACACAAGCGGCAAGAAGCTGCTGGGGGTCATTCTTGTGGTTTTCAAATCTCTAAACACTGATGCAAATTACTGTTTGGCCTCTATTTCACGCTGTTTGTTGACATTGTGTGGTAAATAGTGGAAACATAGACAAGATTGTGGGAATACAAGTATCTTGTGTGGGACGGAGATTGGAGCTAACACATCATATGTCTGGAGTAAAACATTTGAAATAGTGCCTATTGTTCTTTTCAACAGTTAGTATGTTGGAATCTGGTAACATGAACTGGAGCTGTGCAATTATTGCTTAGTTTCTGAATCTCACTCAATTGGTATCAAATTATATATTTTAAAAAAATCCTCAGACAAGGAGCAGCTCGATGTAAGAATGGAATCAGGCTTGTGTTTGAATTGATGGCTTTAAAGAAAAGACAGAATTCTCATGACACAAAGTTCTTGTCCAATAGGTTTATTTAAAATCATAAGCTTTTGGAGTTCTGCTCCTTTGACAGGTGAAGTTAAAGAAAAGAAACATCCTCATAACTATTAACTGAATATACGTTAATCTGTTTGAGATTGTCAAACTTGGCTGATGTTGATTTCCAGGAGATATCTCTTTTGTCTTCCTCCAGGAAAATACTTGAAGGACCAAGATGATGTAATATTTTGTCGGTACAAAGCCAAGTGTGAGCAGCTGCTCCTAACTAACAGCAGGTATGTTACTGTGATCAGAATGGAGAATATCCTTTCCACAGTGACAGAGCGGATTGAATCAGACTTATATTGAGCTCAATTTCCAGAGATGTATCCAAAGATACAACCAACCAAGCACAACTGAGGAAAGGCAAGTTTGTTTTTTGTTTCCATTGTCAATTGACATCATGCTAGTTCCAATTAATATCATTCATAGCCCATTAACATTCACATCATGTATGAAATGTTAACGGCTGACTCCTTGTTGAAAGTACTCGAACAGGAAAGGAATCAAGTTTACATTTCGTAAGGGTATTTTATAATGTCGCAAACCAGATAAAGAAAGACTCCTTCTACTGCCCCCTTGATCATGACCCCGCCCCTGACCACCAAAACATCATCTCTCAGACCATCCACAACCTAATCACCTCAGGTAACCTCCCACCCACAGCCTCCGACCTCATCGTTCCCCAACCCCGCACCCCCCCGTTTCTGCCTCCTTCCCAAAATCCACAAACCCAACTGCCCTAGTTGACCCATTGTCTCTGCGTGATCCTGCCCCACCAAATTTATCTCCAATGATCTCAACTCCATTTTCTCCCCCCCTGGTCCAGGAACTCCCCACCTACGTCTGTGACACCACCCACACCCTCCACCTCCTTCAAAATGTCCGATTCCCTGGTCCTCAATGCCTCATCTTCACCATGGACGTCCAGTCCCTGTATACTTGCAATCCCCATGCAGATGGCCTAAAAGCCCTCCGCTTCTTCCATCTCCCACAGGCCCGACCAGTCCCCGTCCACCGATATCCTTATCTGCTTCGCTCAACTCGCCCTTACCCTGAACATCTTCTCCTTCAACTCCTCCCACTTCCTACAGACAAAGGGGGTGGCCATGGGTACATGCATGGGCCCAAGCTATGCCTGCCTCTTTGTAGGATACATGGGACAGCTGCTCTTCTGCAGCTACACTGGCCCCATCCTCTGTTATATCGATGACTGTATCGGCGCCGCCTCGTGCTCCCACGAGGAGCTCGAACAGTTCATCCACTTTACTAACACCTTCCACCCCAACCTTAAGTTCACCTGGACCATCTCTGATACCTCTCTCTCCTTCCTGGACATCTCTATTTCCATCTCTGGCAACCAACTGGAAACTGATATCTATTTCAAGCCTACCAACTCCCAAAGCAACCTCGAATACACCTCCTCTCACCCGCCTTCCTGCAAGAATGCCATCCTCTATTCCCAAATCCTTCACCTCTGCTGCATCTGCTCCTGAGATGAGGCATTCCACTCCCGGACATCGCAGATCCCCCTTGTCCTCACGTATCACTCCACCAACCTCCGGATTCGACACATCATCCTCCGCTACTTCCCCCACCTGCAATCTGACCCCACTACCAAGGACATTTTTCCCTTGCCACCCTTATCTGCCTTCCGGAGGGACCATTCTTTCTGTGACTCCCTCGTCCACTCCACACTCCCCACTAGTTCCACCACCCCTGGCACTTTTCCCTGCAACCGCAGGAAGTGCTACACCTGCCCTGACACCTCTTCCCTCATCCCCATCCCAGGCCCCAAGAAAACCTTCCACATTAAACAGATGTTCACGTGCACATCTGCTAATGTGGTGTACTGTATCCACTGTTCCCGTTGTGGCCTCCTCTACATCGGGGAAACCAAGCAGAGGCTTGGAGACCGCTTTGTCGAACACCTACGCTCGCATCATGACAAATGACTGCACCTCCCAGTCACAAACCACTTCAACTCCCCCTCCCACTCCTTGGACGGTATGTCCATCCCAGGCCTCCTCCAGCGCCACAATGATGCCACCCGAAGGCTGCAGGAACAGCACCTCATATTTCGCTTGGGAACCCTGCAGCCCAATGGTCTCAATGTGGACTTCACAAGCTTCAAAATCTACCCCCCCCCCCCCCCAACCTCATCCCAAAACCAGCCCAGCTCGTCCCTGCCTCCTTGACCTGTCCATCTTTTCTCCCACCGATCCGCTTCTCCCACCTCGCTGACCAACCCCCACCCACACTTCCTGCCTACTAGCCTCATCCCCACCTCCTTGACCTGTCCATCTTCTCTCCACCTATCTGGTCCTTTATCCACCTTCCATCATCGTCTCCTCACCTCTCTCTATATTTCAGAGTCCCCTTCCCCTCCCCCATTTCAGAAATAGGGTCCAGTCCCAAAACGTCAGCTTTTCTGCTCCTCTGATGCTGCCTGGACTGCTGTGTTCATCCAGCTCGACACCTTGTTACCCCCTCAAAAAAAGACATCACGTTGTTACATAGTTTCAACAACACGTGTGACAAGTAGTGTTACTGACAAGTAGCAAATCACGACTGAGCGCATGCAGACACATACACAAAGGTGCTGACTGATTCAGACTGAGTCCCAAATATGCTCATTGTATCAACACGTAAGATACAAAGACTAACAACAATGAATACCCATACACACTACAGGTAACAGAAGCAAATACATATAAAATGTTTGTGGTTCTTCTTTATATAAGCAGAGGAGTCTACAGGATAGAAAAAAGACCTTTCAGCCCATCAAGTTGATAGCAGACAAAAACAAGCACCTGACAATTCTAATTCCATTCAGCCAGCATTCCATTGCAATACGTGTGTCATGGCAGTATATGATTTACCTACCCCAACTTTATCACAACATAATTCTCAACTTGTTCACCTTCAGGAATAGAAACCATATTTTCCATCTGTCTCGCAAACTTTTTTTTTTTTTTTGAAAAAAGAACATGGTTTAACTTTGTTTCCAAATTCACTTCAGTTTTCTACAGTGTCACTTGCCCCTCCCAATAAAATATTGCAAAAAAGCAAGAAAATAGAATGCAAATTCTTCACATTAATGATATAATCACCATTTAAAGCAATGAAGAATGATCCATTTAACTAAATCTTGTAATTGTTAAATTTTATCTTTTTCTTAGCAAAAAGAGTTCAACCATGTTCAATAAGTTTAAATCTTCTCCACTGTAAGACAGAAAATACAAGTCTTTTTGCTTTCCTCATCCCCACCACGGAGCATCATAAGAGTATTGCTGATGGCTTGCACCATTACACCATAGAGCAGGGTTATGTGATATCCATGATAGAATAATTAAGTGAATTAGCCAATACTCTTTCCTGTAGAAGGAACATTGTGGTCATTCAGCTGAATACAGTTGATTTGTTCACTGCCCTTTCCCTTAGAGTCTGACAAAGGAAGCCACATCAATCCATTCCTCAGCATTATTCACAAAATTATGTTACTATGCACTCGGAAAAGCTGATGTCCTGAAGAACAGCCCTTGATATAATGTCTCCCAGTTAGACTCTGCACTGTTGGAGTTACAAAACCCTTTGCTTTTACATTACACAATCCATTACACAAAACAAATGCATGGAGGAAAAACTGACAGGTACTGGTTGATAACTGCACTCATACATTCTCAAAGCAGAAACTGACAGGCATGGATTGATAACTAAATTCACAGATTCACAAAGCAGTAGCTGGCATGTACAGATTGATAACTATACTTAGATATTCACAGAATAGAAACATACAGAGAAAGAGTGATATCTGTACTCTTATTCATGTTTTAGAAACATATATGTACAGATGGCTAACTACACTCATAAACATATACATCAGAAACTGACAAGGAGAAATTGCTATTTATATTTCTATACCAGAACAGGCAGGTCCAAATTGCTAAGCACATTCACATATTCACAGCACACTCACTGGCTGATAGGGAAAGGTTGATAAATGCCCTGAAATAGTCACGTAGCAGAGACTGCCAGTTACAGATTAATAACTGCACACTCAGATACACAGAGCTGAAACTGACAGGGACTGACCGGTAAATAGACTCAGACGTTCACATGGTAGTTACTGACAGAGAAAGTCTGATAACAAATCTATCATATCCACACAGCAAAAACTGACAGGAACAGATTAATAATAAAACTCGCAGTTTCATATTGTTTAAATTGACAGGTACAGTTTTATAACTAATCTGACATTTTCACAGAGCAGAATCTGACAAGTACAGATCGATAACTAAACTCAGATTGACAAGCAAATACAAACAGGTATAGAAATGACAACTACACTCACGAATTGACCATCAGAAACCGAAGATATAGATGCACAACTACACTCATTGACATGGCAGTAATGGAGAGCTACAGCTTGATAACTACAGTCACCCACCTGCATTACAGTAACTGTCAGGGACAGATTGATGACACTCACACATTCATATGACAGAAACTGACAGGTACTGATTAATAACTCAACCCACATTTGGATTTCGCAGAAACTGACAGAGACTGATAATTACACTCTCATTATCATGGCAGAAACTGAGGTTTATAACTGCACTCTCACATTCACATAACAGAAACTGAGTACAGATTTGATAACCATAGTCGCACATTCATATTGCAATAAGTGACAGGGATGGAATGATCCTACCTATGAAATATTATAAGAAAGCAAGAGAACAATGTCATTTGTTCAAATTATCAACACAGCTTCCCACAAAATCCTGATATCCTGAAAATCGACAAAAATTTGATCAGGCCCTGGCAATTTAGCCACCTTTATGTTTTTTTTTACCACCTCTAACACCTCCTGTTATGTCATGTGGACTGTTTTCAAGACATCCATATTTACTTCCCCAAGTTCCCTCGCCTCCACAAGGACAGAATGATAACTAAACTCATATTCAAATAAGAGAAACCGAGGGGAGAGCATGATAATTACTCATATTCGCAAACCTGAAACTGACCAGTGCAGATGAATAACTACACTCAGATTTACAGAGCAGAAGTTGATGGTGACAGCATCATAACTGATCTCACATACTCGCAGAGCAGAATTTGATGGTATATGTTCATAACAGAACTCTTACATTCACCTTGCAAAAACTGACAGGTATAGATTAATAACTGCACTCTCAGATTGACGAAGCAGAAACTGACAGGAACAATTTGATAAATACACTCACATAGCAGAAACTGACAGGTACAGATCAATTCTCTCATATTGACATTGTAAACCGAGAAAAATTGGTACAAATTAATAACCGCAGTCATATACTGGCATTGCAGAAATTGACAGGTACAGGATGATAACTTTCATCACATTAAAAAAAACAGAGACTGGCAGAGACAGATTGATAACTGCATTCCCACATGTTTCCTTTTTTTTTTCATTCATGGGATGTGTGTCACTGACTATCCCTAACTGTGCACAGAAGGCAGTTAAGTGCCAACCACATTGCTGTGGGTCTGGAATCACATGTAGGCCAGACCAGGTAAGGATGGCAGATTTTGTTCCCAAAAGGACGTTAGAGGACCAGATTTTTTTCGTGGCGAATTGACAGTGAACTCTTATTTTTAGTTTATTGTTGAATTAAAATTCCACCATCTGCCATGATGGGATTTGAACTGGGGTCCACAGAACAATATCTGGCTCTCTGGATTAATAGTCCAGCAATAATACCATTAGACTATTGCTTTTTCTATTCACATTCACATAGCTGAACCTGACGGTTATGGATTGGTAATTACACGCTCAAAATTCATGGAGCTAAAAGTGACAGAACTGATTGATAACTGCACTTTTATATCAACAGAAGGGATGCTGACAGGAACGGATTGATAACTGTATGCACAAGTTCATATTGCAAAAATTGGCACGTACAAATTGATAAATGCACTCAGACATTAGCAAACCAGAAACTGATGGGCAGAGGGTAATAACTAATGAATTAATAATTAATCATTCACAGAGCAGAAACTTGCAGGTATAGTCTGATAATTACACAAGAATATTCACTGGGGAGAAACTGACAAGGTCCATATTGATAATGACAATCATATTCACACAACAGAAACTGGTTGGTACACATTGATAAGCACACTCTCTCAATTACAGAACAGAAACTGACAGTCACAGACTGATAACTACATTTTCATATTCACGTGTCTGAAAATGACAGGTACGATTTAATGAATTTGGTTGCATTTTTACAAGCAGAAACACTCGGGGTTATGTTAATAACTGCACCCACACCTTCACATCTCAGGAACTGACAGGTAAAGATGAAAAACCAAGCTCACATATTGACATAGCAGAAACTGAGAGGCATAGATTGATGCCTGCACTCTTACATTCAGATAGCAGAAAACGACAGGCACAGATGGATAAGTATACTCGCCTTGCAGACACTGATACGAACATTCCCACATTACAATCTAACAGGTAAAGACTTACAATGACATTCTCATATTCGCAAAGGAAAAAAAAACTGTCAAGTACAGTTTGATAACTATACTCAAATAATCACAGAGCAGAATCTCACAGGTACATATTGATAACTACTCTGTCACATTCACCTTGCAGAAATTGACAGATACAGATGGATAACTACACTGACACATACACAGCTCAAACTGACAGGAACAGGTTGACAACTGCACTCATTCATTCACGTGGCAGAAACTGACAGCTGCAGATGATAACCACCACACTCCTATTCACAGAGCAGAAACTGACAGGTTTACAAGTTGATAATCACATTCACATACTCACAACACACATACTGATAAGGAATGATTGACATATTCACCTAGCAGAAACTGACTGGTACATAATGATAACTACATTTATGTATTCATAAAGCTGAATCAGACCGGTACAAATTGATAACTAAACTCATATTGAAATAGCAGAAACTGAAAGTTAGAGACTGATAGCAACACTCTCAATCTCATAGCTGAAACTGCTCGACGTTGGTTGATATCGACACTGAAATTCACATCGCAAGAAGTGGCAGGTACAGATTAATTCCTTTCTTAGATATATAGAGGAGACACTGACAGGGACAGGTTTGGAATTACACTCTCATAGTCACATAATAAACTCACAGGAACAAATGGATAATAACGCTCCCACATCACAAAGCATAAAATCACAGATACAGTTTGATATTTACACTCAATTTCACACAGCAGAATCTGACAGGTACAGATAACTGACTTGGCAGAAACTGACGGGCATAGATTCAAACTTGCGCTCATGTATTCACATTGCAGAAACTGACGGGTGCACTCTCGTATGCAGTGAAAATTTCCTGACAAAATTTGAATATGTTATCCATCTCTAAAATTTGATAAAGACGTTGAAATATTCACAGGGCAGAATAACACATGTATGTACTAATAATAACACTCTCGCATTCACCGAGCAGAAATTAACAGGGAAAAATTGATAAGTACATCATACATTCATGTTGCAGAGACTGTCAGGAGCAGTTGCTTCCAAAATTCTCATATTCACAGAGCGGAATCGATCAGGGATAGACTAACGATTACACATGCACATTCAGCAAGCAAAACTGACAGGTATAGATTGGTAACTACATTTACAGATTCACACACAAAAGTCTGATAAGAACAGATCGAAACTAAATTCACAGATAAACTCATAGCAAAAACTGACAGGTCCAGAATTATAAATACATTCACACATTCACAAAACCAAAACCTAACAGTGAAAAAATGATAAATAAACACTCCGATTCAGAGAGCAGAAACTGATGAGGAAAGATTGATAAATACACTAACATGTGCACATTGCTGAGACTGACAGGAACAGATTGACAAATACACCCACATTCTCAGACCAGAAACTGACAGCTACAGACTGATAACAACACACGTGTATTCACATGGAAGAAAGTGGCATGGACAGATTGATGACTGTAGATTGATAACCACAGTCACACTTTCTCATTGCAGCAACTGACTGGGACATATTGATTGACAATCACTTGTTCACATGACAAAACTGACAGGTAGAGACTTAAAATGACAGTCAAATTCACATAGCAGAATCTGACAGGCACAGATTAATAACTGCACTCACACATTCACCTTGGCTGAAACTGACAGGTACATATTGATAAATGCATTCATACATTAACAAACCAGAAACTGACAGGTACAGATCAATACTGACACTCTCAGATGAACAGAGCAAAACTGACAGGTACAGGCTGGTAATTAAACTTGGACATTGAAATTGTAGAGACTGATGGGTACATATTAATAACTGTATTTGGATTTTCACAGGTAGAGATGGATAACTACATTCAAATATTCATACAGAAGAAGTTGGCTGGTACAAATTGATAACTATATTTACATATCCACAAAACGTAGACTAAGATGACAAATTGATCAATACATTGACATTACAGAAACTGACGGTGCTTTAAGCTGTGGGGCAATGGGCTGTGTGCCGGAAGGTGGGATTAGAATAGCCACCTGTTTGTCTTTGGGTTGGAATGGACAAGATAGGCCGATAGGCCAACAGCCCTCTTCAGTGGTATATCATTTCAATGGATGTATGGTTCTATATCAATCTGTCCCTGTCAGTCTCTGCTGTGTGAATACATAAGTAATTTAACAAAGGCTTAGATTGTGTGAGTGTAGTTATCATTCACCAAGTAGGAACTGACATGAATAGATCAACAACTAAACTCATATTCACAGACCCACTTGCATTGGGTAGCCCCATTCATGGAACTGCACACCTGTTGGTTAGTTTCTGGACTTCACTCAATTGGTATGGAATTAACAAAAAAAAAATCACCAGACAGGGAGCAGCTTAGAGCAAGAGTGGAATCAGACACACAATTCTGTTCAAATTCCTGGCTTGAAATAAAATATTGTAATGATTATTAACTAAACATTGCATTGATCAATTAAATATTATCAAACTTGGCTGATGTTGATTTACAGGAGGTTTTTCTTCTGTCTTTCTCCAGGCAAATACTTGAAGGACTAAGAGAAAGTGATATTCCCTCAGTCCAAAGCCAAGTGTGACCAACAGATTCTAAGAAACAGAAGGTATTTTACCGCTGTCAGAGTAGAGAACATCCTTCCCACAGGCACAGAGCAGATTGAGTCAGACATACATTGAAGTCAATTTCCAGTGAGATATGCTCAAACAACACAGAGGAAATACAAGTTTTTTTTTCACCATTCACAATGCACACCTGCCCAGTTTGAACAAATTTCAGCATTTAAAGTTTGGCAAAGATCTGCAGCTCGGGTAGTGGATAATGTTGCTGACTTGCTCGCTGAGCTGGCTTGTTTTTGTTCAGATGTTTTCATCACCATGCTCGGTGACATCATCAGTGGAGCCTCTGATGAAGTGATGTGTTCTACTCCGCATGGAATTTATACTGTCTGGTCCGTTATGGTGAGTACTGTCATTTCTGGTTTTGATCTGTATGAGTTTATATATGGGGTCCGATTCTATATGTTTGTTGATTGAAGTATAGATGGAAAACCATGCCTCTAGGAATTCCCATGTGTGTCTATGTTTGGCTTGGGCTACTATGGTTGCTTTGTCCCAGTTAACTTGATGGCCTTCATTGTCTGAATATACAATACATTCAGACAATGAAGGCCATCAGTTGAAATGGGACAAAGTAACCATATAAAAACTGAAAGAACTGTGGATGCTGTAAATCAGGAACAAAAACAAAGTTGCTGGAAAAGCTCATCAGTAACTGGTTCTGAGGAAGGGTCACTGGACCCGAAAGGTTAACTCTGTTTTTTCCTTACAG
>NW_025965689.1:741478-762308 GCF_021869965.1 Rhincodon typus
GGAGGAACTCAGCAGGTCTGGCAGCATCTATGGATAGAGAGAAAGCAAGTTCCATTTTCCTCACATAATACTCAAGGTGGATATGCCAAATGCTACCACCTGCTGATTTGAGATGACAGAAAATAAAAGCATTGCAGGTCATATTGTTGCTCAGAAAGATGAACTTGAAATTATCACACGGATACCTGTCAACACCCACAAGGGACATTTGAACTGAAGTTGACCTTGTGTACAATGAAATCCGAATACATTCTAGCCTTTGTCTGAAGGGAATGAGCAGTAAATGGTCATGTTCTACATGACCACCATCCTGCTCTTTCATAAGAGAGAGAGAGAGAGAGTGAGGGGGGAACTGGGTGGTGTTTTAACTTTTTGAGAGTCACCATGCCTCAGGAGAGGGGAGAGGTTCAGAAAGAGCAATCTTCAGGGTAGCCTCAGCTGGTGTGGGAATTGTACCCATGCAGTTGGCAAGGGTTGGCATGCAATGTATTAGAAAAACCAGCCATCTAGCCAACTGAGCTATCTGGAACTACCAGCATGCAGCAGCTAAAACCCAAATGTATGTCATCTGTATGGTTCACTCCTGTTGTTTTAATGTACAACAACAGGGCAAGTGATGCAAAGGCTGATAAGATTAAGAAGGCCTGCTGAAGCTGTTGCAATGACCTGCATCCTAAAAAACTGACACTCTGTCTAATTGACCTGAATGCATATTGCAGGCTTGAGCCAGAGCGAGGTTGCTAAATGCAATCTTCTGAAGTTTCTGGGTTGATTGAGGAGGACAATTCATTAAGCGTTGCACCAATATAAAAACACAGCTATGCTTTCGAAAGATTCAGTTACATCTTTAATGTTGATCAGCCTTCAATGAGTCCAAATTGAATCGTCAATGTCACCAAAGAGTTCCTTCTCATCTTGTTCTGTTTTATTTTCAGGCAGCACTGTTGGTTTCTCCTCCAATGGGAAGAAGGTATGTTACATTTTAAGTCTAAATAGACCACAGCTATTGCCACAGGAAGTGCGGGTGGAGTTATACCTTGCATCTGTGCCATAAAACATTAACTATTGATTCCTATCAGACTGATCACAGGAAACACCTCAGAAAGTAGGAGCAGGAGTCAGCCATTCAGCCCTTCCAGCCTGCTCTCCCCATTCACTGTTCTGGCCCTGACTGCTTTCTGTGGCAGAGAATCTCACAGGCTCCTCACTCTCTTGGTGAAGACATTTCTCCTCATCTCAGTCCTTACCTATCTCCTTTAGACTGTGACTCCCTGGTTCTGCACTCCCTCCCAGTCATTGGGAACATCCTTCCTGTGTTTACCCTGTTTAGTCCTGTTAGAATTTTACAGATTTCTATGAGATCTCCCCTTCTTCTCCTAAACTCCAGTGAACATAATACTAGCCAATCCAGTCTCTCTTCATGTGTCAATCCTGCCATCCCAGGAATCGGTCTTTGAAACCTTCAATGCAGTCCCTCAATAGCCAGAACATCCTTTCTCAGATAAGGAGAGTCTAAACTGCACACACAATACTCCAAGGTTTGGTCTCACCCTGTACAATTGCAGCAAGACATCCCTGCTCCTGGACTCAAATCCTCTCGCTTGAAGGCCGGCATCTCATTTGCCTGCTTCACCACCTGCTGCTCCTGCAATGCCCACTTTCAGCGATTGGTATACGGAGGACACGCAGGTCTCATTGCAACTCCCCCATTCCCAATGCATCACCGTTTGGACAATAATCCACCTTCCTGTTTTTGCTCAGTTGGATAACCTCATGCTGATCTACATTAGCTGGCACTGATTAAATTGTCCAAATCACACTGAAGCATCTCTGTAACCTCCTTCACAGCTCCCCCTCCCTCCCAGCTTTGTGTCTGCCTTTAAACACAGTGGAAAATATCCAGCAATGCTTTATCAATGCAGTAGATCACTCACTGTTTCACACTCCACATCCAGTGCCTAGGGATAAGTGAGTTTCAAAATTGTGGCAATACTGGTGTTGGTGTTCCAGTTACTCATGTGCATAACTAAAACATCACTGATCGTGACATTAAATAGTTGCCTGTCCATTGTCATTCACACCAAATTGGTAGCTACAGTATGTACCATCTACAAGATACACTGCAGAAATTTCCCAAAGATCCCCAGACAGCACCTTCCAAACCCACAACCACATCCATCTAGAAGGACAAGGGCAACAGATACATGGCAACACCACCCCTTGCGTGTTCCCCTCCAAGCCACTCACCATCCCGACTTGGAAATATATTGGCCGTTCTTTCAGTGTCACTGGGTCAAAATCCTGGAGTTCCCTCCTTAAGTGCATTGTGGGTCGACCTACAGCACATGGGACTATAGCAGCTCGAGAAGGCAGCTCAATACCACCTTCTCAAGAGGGCAGCTAGGGACAGGGCAACAAATGCTGGGCCCAGCCAGCAATGCCAATGTCTCATGAGTGAATGGAAACAAAATCAAAACCACCTTCAGTCTTCTCTGCTCCAAGAATCAACCTGAGCCAGTCCAGCCTCACTTCACTGGTGAAATGTTCTGACCCAGGCAATATCTTCGTGAATCTCCCTCTGCACCCCCTCCAGTGCTATCACATCCTTACTATAATGCGGAGACTGGAACTGCACACAGTGCCCCAGCTGCAGCCTCTCCAAAGTCCTGTACAGCTCTGACATCACCTTCCCACTTTTATAATCTATATGGCACACCTCAGGTGCAGGTGGGACTTGAACCTCATTCTCCTGGCTCACTTGTAGGGAAATTACCACTGCACCAGCAGATTCCTAATTTGTGGCACCGAACTTCCTGTTGGTGATTTCTGGTTTCCCCTGATATCCAATCCTACCTTTACCCCCAACTGACCTCTTCCCATCTCTTCACCTTCCTGCTCCCACTCGATTCCAATTCCATTGCAATATCATTCCAATTGCAGGATACCAAGCCTGACCCCAATGATTCCTGTATCACATACGTCACACTGAACCTCAGCAGGCTCTCAGGGAAAGAAGACAGAGCGGATGGAAATGTTTACTAGAATATTCCGCACAAGTAATAAACAAGAAGACAGATGAGAGGCAGGTCATTCGATTTTTATAGACTGTCTGGTTAAGAGGTATAATGTAACTCCTGTGTACAGATACCAAACTTGTGAACTTTGCGATGGAAACCACGTTTCACACGTTGTTTGACTCCACTCATTTTCAGCCGGGGAAGCTAATTTCATGTTGTTGCATCTGTTGATCTATTCTGAACATTGCAGGCCCTTGTTTTTGAATTTACAAAACTATTTCAGCAGCTGGTGGTCTTTGGAAATTTAATACCTGCCTCTCCCTCGCTCTCATGGACATATGAGGATTGAGCTTTTCAGTTGGTCCATGTTTATGGGGAGGAATACATCATCTGCCACCTTCTGTGCATGGAACAGGAATCTTCCCCCATTCTGACCAACTTTGAACAGGAATTGTCAGAAGGATCTGACAGGTGGGAGATACAAAAACAGAAACCAACCAGTTTCAATGGTTACATTCCAGGGCGAAAGAGACCTGGGGTGTGGCGTTTGAACTAGCAACTTCTGGCCCCACAGAAGGAACACACACTGAGCTGCAAGCCACTGAACGAACTGGATGGACAAGGCATGGCTGAAATTGAGTCTGTACAGAGAAGACTAGATCTCCCAATGACAGGAAACCCCTGCTGGACACCTCGCCTTGGCTTTCTGAGATTCCAAAACCCATTGTGGGAATTGGAATGTACGAGATTTCACTCCGATGCAGGTATTTTGGAAACGCCATGTTGTCAGGATGAATGATCAGACACCTCCAGAGCGGCAGACTTGACCTTGAATGGGGAAGCGATGGCCTAATGGGATTATCGCGGAACTGTTAATCCAGATGTTCCAGTGATGTTCTGGGGACCTGGGTTTAAATCCTGCAACACAGGTGGTGGAGTTCAAATTCTTCAAAATTCTGAAATTGAGACTCTGATGGTGACTGTGAATCAATTGTCAGAAAACCCCATCTGGTTCACTCATGTAGTATAGGAAAGGAAACTGCTATCCTTACCTGGTCTGGCCTTCATGTGACTCCAGACCCACAGCAAAGTGGTTGACTTTTAACTGCCCCCTGGGCAGCTAAGGATGGGCAACAAATGCTGGCCTAGCCAGCGATGCCCTCATCCCATGAATTTAAAAAATGTGGGCTTCTTAGTCCAGACATAAGGACACTATCACTGCACCACAAAAGGGTTTGGGTTGATGTAAATACAGGCTGGGTAGAAGACGTTAAGAGTTTAACATCGCCACCGTACGGATCTGACAATTGCTGACCACCAAGAATGGAGCAGTACAGTTCCGATTACAGACTGGTAAACACCATCAGGGACAATAACAGCGTGAGGGCCAAAGGTTCTGGTCAATAGGTACCACGTATCTTTGAATGGAACAGCAGGACTATGCTGATGAATTGTTAACATTAGAGCGAGTGAGGATGGTGACTGTGTTATTGTTTTTTTAAACACTATGACCCGTCGTTCAGGCAAAGGATGTAGGGCATTGCTGGTAAAGACAGCATGTGTGCCCCTCATCATAGAGTCATAGGGTCTGTTTGTGTGCTCTATGACTCTTCGGCCCAACTCGTCCATGCCAACCAGGTTTCCTAAACTGAACCAGCCCTGTTTACCTGTGTTTGAACCATATCCCTTCAAATCTTTCCTATCCATGTATCTGTCAAAATTTCTTTTAAATATTTGTAAGTTTACCCGCCTCTACCACTTCCCCTGGCAGCTCATTCCATATACGCACCACTCTCTGTGCGAAAAATTTGCCCCTCAGGTCCCTTTTAAATCTTTTCCTTCTCACATTAAACCTATGCCCTCTTTTGGACTCTCTAACCCTGGGGTTAAAGACCTTGGCTTTCACCTTATCTATGTCCCTCATGGTTTTTAAAACATTGAAAGGGTCACCCCTCAGCCTCCGATGCTCTGGTGGAAAAAAAAGATCCCAACCTATCCAGCCTGCCCTCATAGCCCAAACTCTCCATTCCTGACAAAATGTTTATATTCATTTTTTTTCACCCTTTCCAGTTTAATAACATCCTTCCTGTAGCAACATTACCACAACTGTACACAATCCTCCAAGAATATCCTTATCATAGTCTTGTACAGCCACAATATGATGTTCCAACTCCTGTCCTCCATGCTGCTTTCCCGATCCATCACCATTTGGATAAAAATTTGCATTCCTGTTTTTTTTTTCTCCCAAAGTGACGTTTCGGGCCTAAACGTCAGCCTTCCTGCTCCTCTGATGCTGCTTGTCCTGTTGTGTTCATCCAGCTCTACACCTTGTTATCTCAGATTCTCCAGCATCTGCAGTTCCTACTATCTTTCCCTATTCCCTAATCCCATTTTCCCAGCAGTTGGCCCATAGCCTTCGCATCACAAGTACACATCTAAATCCTTCTTCAATGTGATGAGGATTTCTGCCTCTCCCACCCTTACAGGCAGTGAGTTCTAGATTCCTCAGCACCCTCTGGGTGAAAACCTTATACCTCACATCCCCCTTTCAACCTCCGATCTCTTACTTTCAATGACTCACGCTCTCTCTCTCTCTCACACACACACACATACTCACCACATCTCACTCTCACTCTCACACTCGCACGCACTCTAGCACAGTCTCTCTCACAGCTCTGTCAAACACGCCCTCTGTTACACACTGTCTCTTTTTCACACACACTCTCTCTCTCTCTCTCACACACACACACACCCTAGTCATTCACTGAGCCATCCCCTCTCCTTTAGTTGAAACAAGCCGGCTGAAGATACAGCCGAGATAGTCAAACAGGAGGCTGGAAGAACAAGCCAGGCAGCATGTGGAGGAAAGGAGAAGTCAACATTTCTGATATTAGCCTTCTTCAGGACGATAGCCACAGGAATTAAGGGGAAACCTGGGTGTTCTGTTGAAAAACAAACTGATCCGCGATGCAGTCAACAATTAAACTGCCCGAGTACAGAAAACAGAGGGCTAAAGTAACAGCCAAATGGAATAAATTGCAAGAGCGTCGTGAACAGATTAGCAAATTTTTAAAAAATCGATAGAAAGAGGAACACATTTGTTTTAAATGTAAACAGAAAAGGAGAATTGATTACAGGGTGGGACAGAGTAGGGACAGAAAGAGGAGAGAAATAACGCAGATTGGCGGTGAATGCTGATTGTACAGAGGGATGGAACTATCATATCTTGTTCCTCAGGGAGTACATATCGCCCACTGAGTCAGGTTAACATAAGATCTGCCCACTGGGGATTTCCAATCGCATCGTGACACTCTGCAACTCCGTCTGATGTTGTGGTACGTTAGGAACCCCTTCAAAAACACCAGCTGTACTTCACAAAGGGACGGAGATTCTCTGAAATCCTCAAGCAGTTGAGAAGTCTATTTTTTACAATCCGGGTATTGCCTGTATTCCAGCGCCTCGGGCAACTTTCGAGAAAGTTAAAACACGCTCCCACGTAGAATTTCTTGATTAAAAAGATTGGGAAGTCTCTGTTGGTGAGTCACAAAAAATAACATCGAAGTTCGGCGTGTCACTGGGAAGGCAAACAGCATTTATTTCAATGGGAATGGAAGAAAAAAGTTGGGAAGTTTTGCTCAAAAAAAAACTATACAAGACATCAGTCAGACCACAGCTGGTATACGGTGAGCAGTTTTGTGGCCTGGTATCTAAGGAAGGAGAGACTCGCATTGGAGGCAGGTCCAGAGAAAGTTCACTCCGCTGATGCCAGGTATGGAGGGCGTGTCTGATGAGGGAGAGATTGAATCTGTTGGGCCTATCCTCATTGAAGTTTAGAGGAATGAGAGGTGACCTTATTGAAGATCCTTAGAAGGATTTGACGGGGAAGTGTTACCCCTCGTGTGAGGGAGCCTGGGACCAGAGGGACATCATCTCAGAATAAAGGTTCGCCCATTGTAGATGGAGAGGAGGAGGAATTTCTTCACTCTGAGGGGAGTGAATCTGTGGAATCTTTACCGCAGAGGGCTGTCGCTGTTGGGTCATTCAGTATATTCAAGTCTGAGAGAGATTTTCAATCAGAAAAGAGAATTGAAGGTTATGGAGCGAGGCGGGGGGGTGGGGGGAGGAGGGGGGCTGGTGGGAGGGCAGCAAAGTAAAATTAAGGATGATCAGTTCAACCACAATCATCATTGAAAGGCGGAGCAGCTCGATGGGCTGAGTGGCCTATTTCTGATTCTCTGGTCATATGTACAACATTCCCAAGCAATGTGGTCACATCATCCTGTGTTTCCTTTCTGACTGAGTGATGCAATGTTATTTTGAAGTGTGTTCGCCATATCTTTCCTCTTTGCTTGAACAACAGAGGACACAATTTCACCAGGAGTGAGGCCACTGGCGTCTGAAACAAAGAACACACTTTGTAAGTTTCCAAAAGCAACATAGTGCAGGATTCTGGAGATCTGAAACCAACACAGAGAGCACTGGAGAACCTCAACAGGTCTGCCAGCATCTGTAGAAAGAGCGAGAGAGAGAGAGCCGAACAGAGTTAGTATTTTGAGTGTGTCGTCTCTGCATCCGTTCTCTTGCCTTGCTGGCAAGTGTTTCCATCAGATAAGGAGCGTGCTGTGTCAACAGATGAGGCTCAGTTCCTTTTCTTGTGTGTTTCGGTTGCAGGCAGTCCATTAGACTTGTCCCTGGGTGGTTAGTATCATTTTCTGTTCTCTCTCGCCCAAGGTCGTCCCACAGAAGCCACTAGAGATTTTCCCTGACCCTGTGCCAGAAGATTCAGAGCTGCAGACCAATCTGCAGAAGCTGGACCCGAGAACATACAACGTAAAACAGTACAGGCCCTTCAGCCCACGATGTTGGCCGAACTTTTACCCTAATCCTAAGGTCTATCTAACCTCCACCCCTACCTTATACTATCATCCAAATGCCTGTCTAATTCCACTTAAATGCCCCTAATGAGGCCGACTCCACTTCCCTCTCCGGCAATGCATTCCACGCCCCGGCCACACTCTGAGTAAAGAACCTACCTCTGACGTCTACCCTTTCTCTACCTCCACTCACTTTAAAACTATGTCCCCTTGTAATAGCTACCTCCACCCGAGGAAAACGTCTCTGGCTGTCTCCTCTATCTATACCTCTGATCGTTTTGTACAACTCTATCAAGTCACCTCTCATCTTTCATCATTCTAAAGAGAAAAGCCCTCGCTCTCTCAACCTTTCCTCGTAAGACCTTCCCTCCAATCCAGGCAACATCCTGGTAAATCTCCTCTGCACCTTTTCCAATGCTTCCACATCTTTCCTGTAATGAGGTGACCAGAACTGGACACAATACTCCAGATGTGGCGAACCAGGCTTTTGTATAGCTGGAACGTAACTTCACGGCTCTTGAACTCAATCCCTCTATTAATGAAAGCTAACAGAACAAATGCCTTCTTAACAACTCTATCCACCTGGGTGGAAGCTTTCAGGGAATGTGAACATGAACCCCAAGATCCCTCTGCTTCTCCACACTGCCAAAAATCTTTCCGTTAACCCTGTATTCTGCTAGTCTCCCCCTTTAGATTGTCTCCCTGGGGTGGGGAGCCAGTTCTCTCGAGGTCATGTACCCTTTGGAAAAGCTGTGCACAAGTAGGTTGTGTTTGTCCAGCTTACTGATGGGAGAGAAAGAGGAGGGATAACTGGAGGCAATTCATTCTCTTTGGTAAATCCCTTGGCGAGATTGATCCTTGTGAGAAATCCTTGAATGTCCGAATCTGAAATGCTACAGGAAGGATGTTATTAAACTGGAAAGATTGACAAGGATGTTACTGAGACTGGAGGTTATAAGTTATAGGAAGAGGCTAATTAGGCAGGGACATTTTTTTCTGGGAGAGTGGAGGTTGAGGAGTGATCTTCTTGAGGTCTATAAAATCATGAGGGGCATAGACAAGGTGAGAAGAGAGAAAGGCCTTTTCCCCAGGGTGGGGGAGTCCAAAACTAGAGGGCATAGATTTAAGGTGAGAGGGGAGAGATTTAAAAGGGACCTGAGGGGCAACTTTTTCACACAGAGAGTGGTGCATGTATGGGATGAGTTGCGAGAGGAAGCTGTAGTTGTGGGTACAATTTATAACATTTAATAGACATTTAAACAGGAACATGGATAGGAGAGGTTTCAATGGACATGGGCCAAATACAGGAAATGAGACTAGGATAGTTTGGGAAACCTGGTTGGCATGGATGGGTTGGGCCGAAGGCCCTGTTTCTGTGCTGCATGATTCTGTTTGATGAGCTCCCTTCACTTGCTGCAATTAAAGGGAGAAAATTGTGGGGAAAGGGGAAAGTGGGGAGAAATCAGTTTGTAACATATTCAGTGAGACGGATAGTCAGAGATTACAAATATCCACCACTGGTAGATGGACCGAATGGCCTCATTCCCTGTTCAATGAAGCCACGATCCCATTTATTTTCTTTTTCAGGAATGTCAGAGGTGAAATTAATTGAATTCCCAAAGTATTTACCCTCCCAGACAGAAAGAGGTTGACTTTACGTTTGGACTCCGCGATACATGTGAGGGCGTTTCACCTGCTCATTTTCTGCCAGTGGTTGTTACATATTGATATATAAATGAAACATTGTGTGCGTTTATCTCCCGGATTAATCACATGCGAACAAGATGCCAGGACTATGCTGTCGGGGAGGAGCTGAAATAATTCAAACTGATTCGTGTTTTGAGCCTGCAATTTAAATTTCTGGAAGCGAGGAGAGTGGGGTGAGGTAGAGAAAGAGATGGGAGCAGGGTTAAGAGAGAGAAAGAAATGATGACAGAATTGACAGTGTGGGATGGTGACACAACTGAGAGAGAGAGAGAGATGGGGGTCACATTCAATGTTTTGGCCCCGACAGCTTTCTGTGGCAGAAAATCTCTTATGCTCCCCACTCTCTGGGTGAAGACCTTTTTCCTCATCTCAGTCTTACCCTGTCCCCTTTAGACTGTGACCTCCTGGTTCTGGACTGCCCCATCATGACGAGGAGCATTCTTTATTTTTGGTGGGTACAGTCTGGATGGATTGAAAGACTTCTCTTGTACTGTGAGACTCTATCGTATTAAAGTGTGCATTCCTGATCACATGCCACCATCCAGATTTCAATCTTGCTTTCATCATTCAGACCATTGAGTACAGGAGTTGGGACATCATGTTGCCATTGTACAGGACATTGGTGTGGCCACTTTTAGATTACTGTGTATAATTCTGGTAGCTCTGCTATAGGAAGAATATTATTACATTGGAGAGGGTGCAAAAGGGATTTGCAAAGCCAAGTGAAGGCCAATGGGACTAGTTTATTATGGGAAGCCAAGTTGGCATGGACAAGTTATGTCAAAGGGCCTGTTTCTGTACTGTATGACTCTATGACTTTATTGCGAGATGCCCCCAGCTATTGAAATGAGCAGATTGACCAGGCATCTCCGTTCAATGAAGCGTCATCCCCAGGACCCTTCTTTATCACTTCTCGGTTAAGCTCTCCCACTTTCTCTTCTATTCTCTGTCGCAAAGTATTACCCAGCTCCATTCTGACATTCCGGACTCAGCTTTCCAGTTGGACGTCAGTCCATGGCGCCCCTCACTGGCAACGATGCTTCTAAAGCAAACGTACAAACTTGGTGCAAAAAGAACGACATACCCCATTGACAAACAAAAATCCTGCTCCAAAACCTGTGGTTGGGACGGCACAGTGGTTAGCACTGCTGCCTCACAGCACCAGGGACCCAAGTTCATTCCACCCTCGGGCAACTGTCGACGTGGACTTTGCACATTCTGCCCGTGTCTGCGCGGGTTTGCTCCGTTTTCCTCCCTCAGTCGAAGCATACGCAGGACAGGTGGATTGGCCAGGGAAAATTGCCTGAAGTGTTTAAGGATGTGTGGCATAGGTGGGTTATAGAGGATGGTTCTGGGTGGGATGCTCTGGGGTCGGTCTGGACTTGTTGGGCCAAAGGGCCTGTTTCCACACTGTAAGGATTCCTTGGAGAAAATAAAATACAGTTCAAACAGTAGATTTCTCTCTATAAGCAAATAACACATGATCGCGTGTGTGTCATTCCGCAGAGTTTATAATCGAAAATGAGAACATTCACAGATGTAACGGCAAATTCCCTTTTTTTTAAAACAGTAAGAACTGCTTCATATTTGGATGGCCATGTTACGTTGAAAATGTTCCGTTACATGATTACACACAAAGGGTGATCGAGGTTTAGATCTCTTTTCCACAAACCACAGCAGTGGTTGGATCAGTTGTTAGTTTCCAATCAGTCGGATTTTTGTATGGCTGAGATAATAAGGGGATAGGGGCCTAAGGTAAGTTAATGGAGTGAGGCCACAGATCAGCCATTGAATGGTGGAACAGGCTCAACGGGTGGCATAGTGGCTCAGAGGTTAGCACTGCTTCTGCACAGTGCTCGGGACCTGGGTTCGATTTTAGCTTCAGGTGACTGTCCGTGTGAAGTTTGCACATTCTCCCTGTGATAGTGTGGGTTTCCTAAAGGTGCTCCCATTTCCTAGCACGCTCCAATGATGTGCAGGTTGGACTCACGCCCCTTCTCCCCAACCTTTGAGAGAAGCCATTCCTCCTGATCTCCATTTTCAATCTGCCCCACCCCTTTCTCTTGACATGATGACTTCTCGTTCTAGATTTTCCCACATGAGGAAACATCCTCTCTCCATCTCCTTTGTCAATCCCCCCACTTTAGCATCTTGTATCCCTCAGTTAGATCTCCTCTGATTCTTCTAAAGTCCAGAGAGTATCGGCCAAAACTGCTCAGTCTGTCTGCCCAAGATAAATCTTTGGAATTCATCAGTCTGTTATGGACCAGCCTCGACCAGACCAGACCTCCTCAAAATATTTTCAGAAGGTAGCCTCTACCCTAAATTTATTTTTAAAAGCAAACATGAAGTGCTGGTTTCAGATGCAATGTGATTAGTCAAACAACTCAAAAAACAATTTATTTAAACACTGTAGTTAAAATGCAACAAAAGAAAGAGAATTAAGAATAACTTAACTCTATTGGAAATGTAACAGAATAATAGGTACAGTGACTATTGCTAATTAACTGTTTCAAGATAATAACATCCCAGAAACACACTTCTTGACAAAAAATGTAAAATTCAGACATAGATTCTCACATGCAGTTCTCCAATGCAGGAGGATAAAACCTCAACAGAAAATTCAGAGAGAGTAGCAGCCAGGAAACAATCACTGAAGCTTCCAAGTCTGTTGAGACCCCAGTAGCTTCGGATGCTCCTGAAAAAAAAACAGAAATCCTGATCTGTGAGAGCTGGCCACACCCATTCAGGCTGTAAAAAATAAAATGCAAGGCCCCTCAAGCAGTTTATTCAAGTGATCTTAACCAGTGAGCTCGACGCCTCTCATTCAATCTCTCTTTCAAAAGAAACTAGGACAAAATAATCTCTTAAAGCTACAGCATCATCACAAATCTCTTTGTATTGGGGTGGGAGGTGGGGGAGGGGCAAAGCTATTTGATTTCAAGTTACTCCCTGCTCCAGATCAGTGACTATTCCTGCCTCAGAAGGGGAGGGGAGGCTAGCCTGGATGGCTGCTTTGTGATGCATTAGAACAGCAACAGTGTGGGGTCAAATCCTACACTGGATGAGGTTAGAGGAAGGACTCTCCTTCTCAACCGCTCCCTCGCCTGAGGCATGGTGACCTCAGGTTACATCACCATTCAGTCATGTCTCTCTAATGGGAGAGCAGTCCAATGATCTGGTAAGACTGTGGTGAATTTACCATGCTCTGTAATTGATGCACCAATTTCTTTTTAAACATTCACAATCGACAGAAAGTTGTACTTTGTACAAGCTGTTATAGCGAATATGTATCTCTCTGAAGTTGACACCACCCCCACCTCCAACCCCCCAATAAAATAATTCCTTAAATAATTCATTCATGCAGATTGCTTCGGGAAGTTGGGAATCTTCGCCAATATTCACTTGGCAGGGCTGCACCTGGAAAATGAACAGATGCTGTTTGAAGTTTTTCGTCTCGCATCAATCAGGAGAGGACAGCAAGAATGGCAAATTTCAAAATCTTAGATGGATTATGGAGAGAGAGAGGAACAGAGTTAACATTACAGGCTATAAACACAAAGTTCTGGAGAAAGTCAGCAGGTCTGGCAGCATCTGTGGAGAGAGAGAAACAGAGTTAATGTTTTGAGTCCAGTGACCGATTATCAGGGTTGACTCTTATCTGCCCTTTGAAATGGATGAGCAAGCCATTCAGTTGTATCCATCGCTATGAATTCTCAACAATGAAATGAATTGGGATGGATCATCCAGCATCGACCCAGGCACCAGAAAAGACAACAGACTCGAAACAACCCTGTCAGTCCTGCAAAGTCCTGCTTACTAACATCTGGGTGCTAGTGCCAAAATCGGGAGAGTCGTCATCATACTCAGAATCATCCCTTACAGACAATGTCCCAGACACCACCATCATCATCCCTGGATAAGACCTGTCCCACCAGCAGGACAGACCCTGGAGAGGTGGCAGCACAGTGGTATACAGTCAGGATGGAGTTGCCCCTGGAGTCCTCAGCATTGATTCCAGACAACATGAAGTCCCACGGCTTCAGGTTAAACATGGGCAAGGAAACCTCCTGCTGATTATCACATACCGCCCTCCCTTGGCTGATGAATCAGTAACTCCTCCATGTTGAACAACACTGAGATGAAGCACGGATTTCAATGTCCACCACCAAGTGTAACTCGGTGGCAGCACTGCAAGTTGGGCTGGTCGAATCCTGAAGGACATTGCTGCTAGATTGGGTCTGCGGCAGGTGGTGAGGGAACCAACAAGAGGGAAAAACATACCTGACCTCATCCTTACCAATCTGCCGGCTGCAGATACATCTGTCCATGACAGAATCGGTGAGAGTGACCACCGCACAGTCCTTTTGGAGATGGAATCCCATTGAAGATAATTTCTATTCATGGAACCTGTGTGTCACTCGCTGGGCCCAGCATTTATTGCCCCTGTCCCTAGTTGCCGCATTGAGAAGGTGGTAGTGACCTGCACTCTTGAACCACTGCAGCCTAAATGCTGGAGGGAGACCCACAAAGCCTTAGGGAGGGACTTCCAGGATTTTGACCCAGCGACACTGAAGGAACGGCCGATTTACACTCTGAACGGATATCCCCGCAACTTCATCCGCAGATGCCTACTAAACAGACAACAACAGGAGGACACAGTACACCCTAACACACTGGTCACACTGCCCTACATCAAGAACATATCAGAACAGACAATAAGACTCCTAAGACCACTAGGAATCATGGGAGCACACAAGCCCACAGCCACTCTATGACAAATACTCACAAGGATTAAAGACCGCATTCTCACAACATGCAGAACCAACGTCGTATACAAAATACCAAGCAACGACTGCCACAAACATTACATTGGAAAGACAGGGAGGAAACTAGCCATCAGGACACATAAACATCAACTAGCAGTAAAACGGCACAATGAACTCTCCTCAATATCAGTACACTGATAATGATGGCCATCAGTTTAACTGGGACAAGGTAACCATAGTAGCCCAAGCCAAACATAGAAACACACGGGAATTCTGAAGGGATGGATCTCCACCCGTAATGCAATCAACAGACATATAGAATTGGACCTCACATACGAACCCATACAGACCAAAACCGGAAATGACACTACTCACCATCACACCAGACAGTATAAATTCCAAGCAGAGTAGAACAACATTGCTTAATCGGAGCCCTCACTGATGATGACACCGAGCATGGTGATGAAACGTCTGAACAAGAACAAGCCAGCTCGGCGAGCAAGTCAACAGCATCAGGGCCGATATATTTCCAAGTCAGGATGGCGAGTGGCTTGGAGGGCAACTTGCAGGGTGTGGTGTTCCCATGTATCTGCTGCCATTGTCCTGCGAGATGGAAGTAGTTATGTGTTTGGAAGGTGAAGTCTGAGGATCTTTGGTGAATTTCTGCAGTGCATCTTATAGATGGTACACACTGCTGCTACTGAGCTCCAGTGGTGAGGAAGTGGATGTTTGTGGATGTGGTACTAATCAAGCAGGGTCAAGCTTCTCAAGTGTTGGTGGAGCTGCACCCATCCAGACAAATAGGGAGTATTCCATCACACTCTTGACTTGTGCCTTGTCAATGTTGGACATGCTTTGGACAACAGAAACATTGATTAATCGACCAATTGTAGTTTTTGGATCGGGCAGAAACAGCAAATTCATTAACGGTGATGAAGATTGAAAGGTTTTGACTGAAATTTTGTTCATTGGAAATGACTGTTTTGTCCTTCTGCAGGCCAATACCAAGAAGGAGCCATAACTAATCCCAGTGATGGTGTCATCAAGAAGGGCAGTGGTTCACTCTGACCTGTTGGTACAATAACATATTTATTCTGGCTTCCTGGTATAAAAACAACAATTATGAGGCTAAATCTAATAAATTTATCAGAAGAGCTGACAGTAGAACTGGACGCTCTTACCCATGTCAAAGAGACAGTTTGTGAAGCCCCTCACCATGAATTAAACCTTTAGAAGCAGTGACTGTCGGTCCCTAAATGTTAAGTACTGATGTACGTACTCTGTGCCAAACAACATTCCTTTTTGCAGAGAGATCACACAGTATATCATACTGCATGCTGTTCAATTCACTGAGTCCTAAGGGTCATGGCGATGCACGGAGACTTTCGATCTCACTTCCCAAGTGAGTGAATTCTCGCACTCTCCAGATTTTAATGTTGACCATTAGGACCAGAAGAAATTGGAATAAGAGGAGGCCGTTCAGCCCCTTGAGCCATTTCTGCCTTTCAGTCAGATACATGACTGATCTCAACCTGGTTTCAGGTCCCACCTGCTCCAGAGAGATTTAACCACTTTGCTGACTTGGCTGGGTCTCTTCACAAACTGGGCCAGATCCTAAATGGGGCCTCATCCTAACCTGGGCCTCATCATAAACTGTGAAACATTCTCAGTTGGGTCTCATCCGAAACTGGCCCCATCATAAATTTGGACTCATCATAAACTTGGCTACATTCTACACTAGGCCACATACTAAATTGGAACAGATTTTACACTGGGCCACATTGGAAACTGCGTTTCAGGATGAGCCCTCATTTTCATCCTCCACTGGGCCTCATCCTTAAGTTGGGGAGGTGGGGGGGGCAAGTACCTTTTGCACAGGGTGGAGGAATTCAAACTCAGGTTCTTTTTAAGATGAGAGGACAAAGATTAAAAAAAAAACATGAGGGGCAATTTTATTTTTACTGTGTGTGTGGAATAACTTCCAGAGGAAGTGGTGGATGTGGGTACAGTTACAGCATTTAAAATACATTTGGAGAAGTACATGAATTAGAAAGGTTTGGAGGGATATGGGCCAAACACAGGCAGGTGTGACTAGTTTAGTTTGGGATCATGGTAAGCATGGACTAGTTGGATCGAAGATCTGTTTCCGTGACTCTGTTATGAAGGGCATGGACGGGGGGGATTAAAGCAACTGTTCCCCTTATTCGAAGGGTCACTGACAAGGGAAGGGGGGGGTCATCATTATAAGGTGAAGGGTAAGAGGTGCAGAAGGGGATTTGAGGATTGTTTCTCCCAGAGGGTGGTGAGGATCTGGAGTGCATGAAAATAAAACATTTGGACGTATTTCAAATCCTTAATTGCGCCAGTCCGTGAAAATGCTACTCTGTAACTGCAGGGTCTCCCTGATTTATCAACATTGAACGTTTGGACAAAAAAACAAATCAGGAGTAGGCCACTCATTTCCTTGAGGCTGTTCTGCCATATTACCTGCCTTTGGCCTTTATCCCCTAAATACAATAGCTCAACAGAAGAATTCTCTCTTACAGATTGAAAATTAACAACTGATCAAGCACCCACTGTTGTTTGTGGAAGACAGTTCCAAACCTCTCCCACTTTTTGTGTGTGGAAGTGCCTCCTAACATCACTCCTGAACAGTCTGGCCCTAATTCACAGACTACGCCTTCCCTAGTTCTAGAAACCCCAGCCAGTGGAAATAGTTTCTATTTATCCACCCTGTCTTTTCCTGTTAATATCTTCGATCAGATCACCCTTTAACCTTCTAAATTTTACAGAAAACAGGCCTCGTTTGTCTAATCTCTCTGCATGACTTAACCCCTAAAGTCCAGGTATCATTCTAATAAACCTACATTGTACTCCCTCCAAGATCAACCTATCCTTCCTGAAGTGTGATGCCCAGATCTGCTCCAAGTGGGGTCTAACCAGGGTTTTGTATGAGTGCAGCATAACTTCTGTGTCCCTGTACTCCAGTCCTCGAGAGAAAAAGGCCAGCATTTCATTAGCTTTCTTCAGTCAATGAATGTCAGAAATAAAAAGAAACACAGAAATTGTTGGAGAAACTCAGCAGGGACAGATATTATTTGCCACATGGTGACTGACTGTTTACTGCAGATGACAACGCTCTGTCTTTTCTTTTGACCCTTTCGTGTCGAGCTGTGCTGGAGCTGTGTACTGTTCAGTAAAGAACACAGGGACACACGACGGTAAACATTAATTTTGTTTACAAACCTCGAGATTCTAGAACAACGGAGCATACTCTGAGAAATATTATTAAACAGCAGAAAAACAACGGCTTTCCGTTTGTCTGAGGGAGGTTGCTCGAGATGGGTATGGCTCAACTTGTAAATTGTAGGGGGGACGTTGGTATCCATCTAAGGAAGACAAAACAATATTGATATTGATATTTTGTGATTTTTTTGTTTTGGAGGTTATACGGTCAGAAGCTGCCCTTATTCCAAGTATCTCAATCACAAGTCAGGAGTGTGAGGGAATACTCCCTACTTGCCTGGATGGATGCAGCTCCAACAATACTTGAGAAGCTTGACACCATCCAGGGACAACACAGTCCCTACTTATTGGCACCACATCCACAAGCAACCACTCCCTCCACCATGACGCTCAGTAGCAGCAGTGTGTACCACCCACAAGGTGCACTGCAGAAATTCCCCAAAGATCCTCCAGACAGCACCTTCCAGACCCACAAACACTTCCATCCAGAAGGACAAGGGCAGTAGATACATGGGAACACCACCACCTGCAAGTTCCCCTCTGAGCCACTCACAATCCCGTTGTGGAAATATATCAGCTGTTCCTACAGTGTCACTGGGTCAAAATTCAGGAATTCCCTCCCAAAGCACATTGTGGGTCTACCTATAGCAGGTGGGCTGTAACGGTTCAAGAAGGCAGATCACCACCACCTTTTCAAAGGGGCAACTGTGGACGGGGTGGCCGATAAATGCGGCTGACGCCTATGCCCGATGATTGAATTTAAAAAAAAAAAAACTTCCCCAGGCCTCCACCTTCCATTTCCCTATTGTTAGCTTGTTCTGGGAGGGGAAGTGCACATTTTGTACCAAATGTTGATGCAAAATACCCATTCAATTCATTGGACATCTCGTTATTTCCATTGTCAATTTCCCAGACTCAATGTTGTTGAGTCACCTGCTCTGTGACCTGCTGTGAGCAATGTCTGTACATTGCCAACAGCTTCGGTTTATATTCCTGCCGGGTTGGCTCTCTGACCCTCATTATCACTCCGTATTTAATCTGGAGGTGGCCTTTGCTGTCGTTTTAACACTCTGTTCTGTAAACCTTCAATTCCCTTTGCTTTTTTTCTGAAGAAAGGTCTAAGCCCGAAACATCAGCCTTCCTGCTCCTCTGATGCTGCTTGGCCTGCTGTGTTCATCCAGCTCTACACCTTGTTATCTCAGATTCTCCAGCATCTGCAGTTCCTACTATCTCTGAAACAATTCCCTTTGCTTATTGTTTCTTGGTTACAGATGACTCCAAAATGGATGGTGGTTTAGTGTACTCGGTCATCACTATGTCAAAGCCAAGAAACACTGGTAAAGGATACAATTTATATATTTTTATGACATTTCTGGCTCAGTGAAAGTGGGGATTTTCTCTGGTTCATTTCAACCCTCAAAAAACCCAACCACTTTTATTCTTCACTGGTTTTCTCTTGCTAAGACCCGCTATTCGAATCTTTTTACATCATTTGAATTTACAAGTCATAATAGTGTTTGTAATTCACCGACATCATTGTCACGTTCCATTAATGTCAATTCAGTTGACAACAGGGTGACGTGAATTGGAAGAGGGAAATGTACACTGATAGCTAACTGCTATATTGTTCATCTTGTTTTGAGGGGACACCTAAAGTTTGGGCACTGGGACATCAATCTGTTTATTACCCCATTACAACAGCTTAATGTCTGAGAGTGGCCCCTTCTGGCCTTGGTCTCTGGGGCAAGGAGCCATTCACTCTGGGTCCAGCATTGTTCACACGGGGAGCATTGTCATTTCCTGTTTCTTTGATGACAGAAAGTTCAGTGGAAAGACAGGTAATGTTGAGGAAGCAGAGAAGCTGCAGAAGGAATTGGACAGTCTCGGAGAGTGGGCAAAGAAATTGCAAATGGAATACAATGGGGGAAAAGTGTGAGGTTATGCACTTTGGTGGGAATAGAGGCAAAGACTGTTTTCCAAATGGGGAAGTCTTCAAAAATCTAAAGCACAAAGGGACTTGGGAGTCCTACTTTAGGATTCTCTTAAGGTTAAGATGCAAGTTCATTTGGCAGTTAATGTAACATTAGTATTCATTTCAAGACGGCTAGATTACAAGAGCAGGGATGTACTGCTGAGGCTGTATAAGGCTCTGGTCAGACCGTATTTGGAATATTGTGAGCAGCTTTGGGCCCTGTATCTCAGGAAGGATGTGCTGGCCTTGGAGGGGGGTCCAGAGGAGATTTACAAGATCCTAGGGATGAAGGGCTTGTTTAATGAGGAGTGGTGAGGACTCTGTGTCTGTACTCAATGGAGTTTAGAAGGATGAGGGGGAATCCGATTGAAACTTACAGAATACTGAGAGGCCTGGATGGAGACTAGGACATGAGGGGCACAGCCTCAGTGTGAAGGGATGACCCTTTCGAACTGAGATGAGCAGGAATTTCTTCAGCCAGAGGGTGGTGAATCTGTGGAACTCATTGCTGCAGAGGGTTGTAGAGGCCAAGTCATTGAGTGTCTTTAAGACAGTGATAGATAGGTTCTTGATTGGTAAAGAGATCAAGGGCTAGGGGGAGAAGGCAGGAGAATGGGGTTGAGAAACATATCAGCCACAATCAAAGACAGAGTGGACTCGATGGGCCAAACAGCCTAATTCTGCTCTGTTATCACATGGGTCTTAGATTCACTCTTACTGAGTGACCTGTAACGGAATACACACTTTAGCACCTCAGAATAAGAGCTTTCTATCCCTATTGTACATACCACCCAAACTAAAATGCACTCAGGCAACTGAACAACCAATACAACTTAAGGGCTAGGAGCAGGAGGAGACCATTCAGCCTCTTGGGTGCCTGCCGCCCTAATCGATGCAGTGCGGCTGATCCCATCTTGGCCTCAACTCCAGTTTCCTGCCCCCACTCCCATTCACCCATCATTGATTACAAATCTGTCTGTCTCCTCCTCTGATTTATTCAGTGTCCCAACATCCCCCACACACTCGGGAGCAGCAGTGTGTACCCACAGCACAGCAAATCCCCCAGATTCACATCCCTCTCTCCCTTGGAGAGAAGCCATTCCTCCTTATCTCTGTTTTCAATTTGTCTCAAACCCTTCTCCTGAAATGGTGACCTCTTGTTCTAGATTGTCCCACATGAGCAAACATTGTCTTTCCTTCTCCTTTCCGTCTTATATCCCTCAGTTAGATCTCCTCTCATTCTTC
>NW_025965689.1:762408-762679 GCF_021869965.1 Rhincodon typus
ACAGATACCAAACTTGTGAACTTTGCGATGGAAACCACGTTTCACACGTTGTTTGACTCCACACATTTTGAGCTGGGGAAGCTAATTTCATGTTGTCGCATCTGTTGATCTATTCTGGACATTGCAGGCCGTTGGTTTTGAATTTACAAAACAATTTCAGCAGCTGGTGGTCTTTGGAAATTTAATACCTGCTTCTCCTTCACTCTCATGTACATATCTGAGGATTGAGCTTTTCAGTTGGTCCATGTTTAATGGGAGGAATACATCATCT
>NW_025965689.1:763179-803105 GCF_021869965.1 Rhincodon typus
GTAAAAAGAACAATCCAGTAGTTAGATTACAGAATTTCAACTTCACCAGCATTAATTGGTGTAGTCATGGTGTAAACAGTTTAAGAGGGGCAGATTTATTCAAATGTACTCAGGAGTGTTTTTTATATCAACATGTAGTAGCTCCAACATGTGACAATGTAGTGCTGGATCTAATTCAGTGAATCCCGACAGTGTAGAAAGAGGCCATACGGCGAATCTGGTCTGCACCGACCCTCCGAAAACACCTCACCTGAATCCAGTTTCCACCCTATCCCCATAACTCCACGTTTCCCATGGCTAATTCAACTAGCCTGCACATCCCTGGACTTTACAGGGTTATTCAGCATTATCAATCCATCTAACTTGCACATCTTTGGACTGTGGGAGGAAACTGGAGCGCCTGGAGGAAACCCACACAGACACGGGGAAGAATGTACAAACTCCACACAGACAGTCACCCAAGGCTGGAATTGAACCCAGGTCCCTGGTGCTGTGAGGCAGCAGAGAGGAAAAACGGACTGTCTGCAAGAAAGGGCTGTGGGTTGGAGAAAGGCAAATTGTTTTAAAATAAGGCAGGGTCAGCCTTAGACAGCTTTGTGTGGGTAAACTTCAGCAGAACAGTGGCGTTGTTTAAAAAGGAATTAGGTGAAACATGTTACCTTTGGGGGAAATGTAGGAGCATTTAAGAAATATTCTGATGGACCCTTGCGATGCAAAGGCATACAGGGCTATGGGCCAAGTGCTGGAAAATTACAATAACTACTTAGTTGTCTATGACTGGCGCAGACTCAATGGGCCAAAGGGTCCTTCTGTCCACTGTAAACCTCTATAACTCCGTGACTCTATAAAAAGCCCAGAGAACTTTGGATGCCTACAAAATTTCAGGACTGAATAAGAAGGGAAGGAGAAGCTTTTAACAGATACAAAGGGAGGAAAGTGATGGAGGTCCGAGAGGAGAATAGAAAGTACAAGGGGGAAACATAAGAAAGAAATGAGGACAGCAAAGTGGGGCGTAATAAAACACTGGCAGGGAAGATTAGGGAGAATGCCAAGATATTCTACAAGGATATCAAGGAAAGAGTATAACCAGGGAAAGAGTCAGGCCTGTTAGGGACCAAGGGGGCAATCTGTGTGGAGCTAGAGGTCGTTGGCAGCATGTTAAATGAGTACTTCACATCTGTCTTTACTCAGGAGGACGAGGATTATAGAATCATACAGTACAGTTCAGGCCCAATGGCCCAGCAAAACTATCCCGCTGCTGACACTAATCACACACTGGGCTTATAGCCTTGAATGTCATGACATTTCCAGAGCTTGTTCAAGTAGTTTTGAAAAGTTGAGCTTTCGTGCTTCAACTTCCTGCCCAGGGAGTACATTCCAGGCCCCCATCACCCTCTGGGTGAAAAAGGTTTTCCTCCAATCCCCTTTAAATCTTCTACCATTCACTGTGAAGTATTGCCCCCTTATTATTGACCCTTCAGGTGTCGGGAACAGCTGCTTTCTATCCACCCTGTCCATGCCCTTCATAATCTTACACATCTCTATCAGGTCGCTCCTCAGCCTTCTCTGCTCCAAAGGCAACAACCTAAGAATATCCAGCCTCTCTTCATAGCTGAAATGATCCAACCAGGCAACACCTTGGTGAATCTCCTTTTCACCCCCTCCAGAGCAATCACATCCTTCCTACAGCGCGGTCATGAAAACTGCACACAGTACTCCAGCTGCGGCTGAACCAAAGTGCCGTATAGCTCTGAGATGACCTTCCTTGTTACCAAGTTGCGTAGAGTAATCGTGAATTGGAAGGCAGGAAACAAGAATTTGTTTGCGCGGTCCCTTTAAAAGATAGAGTGCTTTTCTAAGATTAGAGATTTATACAGAAAATGGGTCTGTAAGCAGCTGCGGATTTCAGACAGTACTAAAAAAAATGGAAACATGTACTGATTGGTTGCGCAATTGGAATCCTATGGCTTGTTTTGATGTTTTGGCAATGAGCTGGAAGCAGTCAATTAATTTAAATCAAGCACTTAGGGATTGAAAGCCAATTGAATTTAAATCTGACGGTTTTGACAATCTCGGACCGATGCAATTGTAAGAAAAGGGACGGGTCATCATGGGTGTATATAAAGAGAACATTTGGAAAATCGGCAGAGAGCCAACTGCCATCTGAAGGGTGTGAGAGCTAACCACCATCTGAGAAATAAGCACCCAGCTCACACAAAAAAATCACTAAGCTCTCTCAGAAAGCACCATCCGATCCACAAAAGGTACCACCACGGCACTTCTAGCAAAGCGTCTTCACTGAGAAAACATCCCTGATAGTAGAATCAGCGGAAGAAAAGTGTTTGTGGCGTGAGATCAACAGAAGGAAGAGCGTTCCAGAGACACATTCTATGCGAAGTTGGAGAGATTATGTTTTAATTTATTGTTGTCTTATTAATTGGGCTTATAATAAGTGGGACTTGTGTTTATTTGGACAACATGCCAGGAGAATGCAGTTCAGTTAGGGAATACATTGTGCCTGGTGCATGGGGTGGGGTGGGTGGGGTGGTGGGGCCAAAAATTCTTCTGTTTGTCACTAATTCTGTTCATTTGGTCATTGTTAGGGTTAAATAAATAAATTGTTATTGTTACTTGTGATTGAAACAGTGGAGATCAGGGATTTTCTTTCTTTTAACCATTCTTTTATCAGATTACAAAGCAAGCTTCTCTGGGTGTTTCAAGTTCATTATTAGAAGGGAACCTCTACTCCCAAAATAACAGATTGGGGCTTGTGTTTTGGGTTAATTATCCGAAGGGTTCGACCTTCCCCCGCTTCGTAACACCCTGCTCTTGGAATCTATGCAATGACCAATAAAGGCAAGCGTCCCTTATGCGTTCTTAACTACATGAATTGACCTATCCTGCCACCTTCAGGAATATGTAGACGAGCACGAGATCCTTTTGTTCGTTTGAGCTTCCTAATGTTTTGCCATTCATGGAGTACACTCTTGACTTGTTCCTTCTTCCAAAGTGCATCACCTCCCATTTAACAGGGTTAAATTCCAACTGCCACTGTTTTGCCTTCTGACCAATCTGTTCATATATTCCAGTAACCTAACACCTGTCTCCTCACTGTCAAACACCCGACTAATTTTTGTGTCATGCACAAACTTAGTCATCATCTCTCTCAATTCTTATCTACATCATGTACGAATATCACAAAAAGCACTGATCCCTGTGGTATGTCACTGCACACTGCGTTCCAGTCACACAAACCGCCTTCTACCATCACCCTCTGTTCCCCAGTACTGAGCCAATTTTGGATCCAGCTTGGCAAGTTACCAGGCATCCCATCAAGGATTGATTAGGGACAGTCAACGTGGTTTTCAGCGCGGGAAAGCGTGTCTCACTAACTTGAAAACTGAGTTTGTTGAGGAAGAGACAAAGAGGATTGATGAAGGCAGAGCAGCCGACGTAGTCTATATGGATTTCAGTAAGGCGTTTCACAAAATTCCACATGGTAACCTGGTTAGCAAGGACAGATCACACGGAATACAGGGAAAACTAGCCATTTGGATACTAAACTGGCTCGAAGGTAGGAGGCAGAGCATGGTAGTGGAGGAGGCTTGCTTCTTGAACTGGGGGCCTATGGCCATCGGTGCTGGGTCCAATGCTTTTTGTCATTTCTATTAATGATTTGGATGTGAATATAGGAGGTATGGCTCGTAAGGTTGCAGATGACAGAAAAATTGGTGATGTAATGGACAGCCAAGAAGGTTATCTAAGAGTACAATGGGATCTTGATCAGATGGGCAATGGGCCAAGGAGTGGTAGATGGGAGTTTAATTTAGAAAAACGTGAGGTGCTACATGTTGGAAAGGCAAATCAGGGCAGAACTTGTACACTTAATGGTAAGGTCCTGGGGAATGTTGCTGAACAAAAAGACCTTGGAGTGCAGGTTGATAGTTCCTCGGAAGTGGAGTCGCAGGGAGACACAATAGTGAAGAGGGCGTTTGATACACTTGCCTTTATTGGTCAGTGCATTGAGTATGGGAAATGTTTGGTCATGTTGAGGCTGGACAGGACATTGGTTAGGCCACTTTTGGAACACTACGTTCAGTTCTGTTCTCCCTGCTATCGGAATGTTGTTGCCAGGGCTGGAGGGTTTGAGCTCAAGGGAGAGGCTGAATAGGTAGCGACTATTTTCCCTGGAGCGTCAGAGGCTGAGGGGTGACCTTATAAAAGTTTATAAAATCAGGATGGGCACGGATAGGGTGAACAGCCAAGGTCTTTTCCCCAGGGTAGCAGAGTCCAAAACTAGAGGGCACAAGTTTAAGGGAAGAGGGGTAAGATTTAAAAGGGACCCAAGGAGCAACTTTTTCATGCAAAGAGTGATGTATGTAGAGAATGAGCTGCGAGAAGAAGTGGTGAAGACTGGTACGATTACAACAATTAAAAGGCATCTGGATGGGTACATGAATAGGAACGGTTGAGAGGGATATGGGTCAAATGCTGGCAAATGGGACTAGAATAATTTAGGATATCTGGACAGCATGACCGAGTGAGAACGAAGGGTCTGTTTCCATGCTGTACCTCTCGATGACTCTACATCGACATTGACTTCATCAGTCGAGGCACAGATTATAAGAGCAGGGAGGTTATGTTGAAGCTGTACAGAATTTTGGTCAGACCACAGCTAGAGTACTGTATACAGTCCTGGTCACCACATTATAGGAAAGATGTGACATTATAGGACAGATGTGCAGCTGACAGGAAAATTGGTTGCATTGGTGATAGTGAGGAGGATGCTCTCAGGCTACGTTCTGATATTGATCAACTGGTAAATTGGGCAGAGGGGGCTGTGTGGTCATGCATTTGGGAGGTTTCAGGCATACATAATTCTGAGAGTGAGAGACAGTGCAGATCATGAGAATCTTTTCCTTATAGTAAACACGTCTAAGACCAGAAGGCATAGGTTTAAGGTGAGGAATAAGTGGTTTCGAGGAGATCTAAGGGAGAAAAAGAATTCACCCAGAGAGTGGTAGAAATATGGAACGCACGGGCTGAGATGGAGGCAGGTACTCTCGCAACATTTAAAAAGCATCTGAACGAACTCTTATAAAGCCAGAACATAGTAGTCTATTGACCAAGCGCAGGTAAATGGGATTAGTGTAGTTTGGAGTTTGTTAGTCAGTATAGACACGGGGGACCAAAGGGCCTGTTTCTATGCTGTATGACTCTCAGACTCACTGTAACTCAATTCTATGGGCTAAAAGGTACTTTTATAGTGTTAGCTAACAGATCAGCATTGAATGATGGAACAGGATCCAGGGACTGAATGGCCTACTCCTGTTCCTGTAAGATTATGTGGGTCATAGACAGGGTGGATAGGAAGCATCTGTTCCCTTTAGTTGATGGGTTAATAGGACATCATTTAAGGGGAACGACAGAAGATTGAGGGAATTTGATGAAGTTTCTGTTTTTCACTCGGATGGTGGTGAGTATTTGGAATACACCAGCTGGGAGGGTAAGTGAAGCAGGAAACTTCACAACCTTTGAAAACATACTTGGCTGAGCACTTGAAACGTCATAACTTTTAAGACGATGGGCCAAGTACTGGAAAGTGGGAACAGTGTAAATAAGTTTTTTTTTGATGCAGACTCAATGGATCAAAGTGCCTCTTCTAAACTATATGATTCTATGACTCTACAATTCTTGACGGTGAGAAGTACCGAGGGAAGATGGAGCTGGTAAGTCAGCAGTGCACACTTGGATGAAGGGCAATGACAGAAACTTCAGAGATTCAGCAAATAAACACAAACATTAAACAGAGCAGGTTAGACAATGGCAGAGAGCTGATCAGAGAGGATAGAGGCGACACACCATAATGGATGGCTTCAGATCCACAGTAAAGGAGTTACACCAGCCTCAGAGATGTGGATCCTCCCACAGATAACTGGCACACACCAAAAACCTCAAAATTGTAAAAGAATGGTCAAAGCCACTCACCGCTCAACAATTTCACTGTCTGCAATTTGAAAATCTCCCGTTGGAGCCAGCACCCGTAAAGATATCAGAAACACCGGAGTCAGAAAAATCCCACATTTGAGGAAATCCCTGGGGAGTGGGTGATGTCATTGTGCAATTGTCAGTGTGTAATGACATCACAGCCACAAACAGAGAGCATTCTGAGTCTGTACAAACCAGTGATCACTCACACATTCTGAAGGATGGGAGGGTCCCTGGGAGGGTGGAGAGGAGCTTTATCAGAATGGTTTGAGGGATCGGGGATTTTAGTTGCAAGGCTGCATTCAAAAAACTCATTACTCCAAGGTGAATAAAGGACACAGGGGGATGACAGCGGTATAAAAGTTATGACAGTCATAGAGGTTTACAAACAGAGAAAGAGGTCCTTCAGCCCATCAAGGCTGTGCCAGTCAGAAACAACGACCTTACTGTTCTCTTCCCATTTTCCAGCACTGGCCCAGAATCCTGCGCTGTACCCACACACACATCTAAATACTTCTTCAACATTATGACTGTTTCTGACCCAACTACCTTTACAGGCAGCAAGTTCCACATTCCCACCACCCTTGAGGGGAAAAATATTTTCCTCACATGCCTTCGAAAATCTCCTGCCTCTGATCGTAAATTTATGCACCCTGGTCATTGATCCCTCCTTTCTGTGGTAGCAAATTCCACAAGCTCGCCGCTCTCTGTGAAGAAATTTCTCCTTACCTCAGACCTAAAAGGTTTACCACATACCCGTAATCTGTGATTCCTGTTCCTGTGCACTCCTGGCATCGGGAACAAGCTTCCTGCATCAAACCTGTCTAATCGTATTAAGATTTTACATGTTTCTCTGAGACCGCGCCCCCCAACCTGATATTATCTGTTGGAATTTGTCAAAAGCCGTCTCAAAATCCACATAAACCATACCCACTGATTCCCCCTCATGAACTCTGCTAATTAATTCCTAAAAGAATGCCAGGAGATTTGCCAAGCATCATTTCCCTTCAGAAATCCATGCTGACTCTGACCAAACCAGCCACTGTTTTCCAACTGTTGTTATTAAGCACTTTATAAAATATCAAACCACAAATCAAAAGGGAATGAAACTGGTCAGAACACCAAGCATCAATCCAGGTAGCAGAAGCAACAATGGCACACTGCCCCTTATCTGTCCTATAAAGGTGTCCTTACCGCAAATATTGCTGTTCCTGTATTGTTCGGTGGGTCAGAATCCTGGGCAATGTATTGGATTAATGGTATCAGTGCTGGACTATTAATTCAGAGATTCTGGGAATCCAGATTCAAGTTCTGCTATACGTCTCATAAAGTATACATCTCAACTCTGCTCCTCTCAATCTCCTCTGCTCCACTGAAAACAATCCCAGTCTGTCCAACTTTTCTTCACAACTAAAACTCTCCAGCCCATACGGTATTCTGGTAAATCTCCTCTGTGCTGTCTCCAGTGAAATCACATCTCTCCTGTTCTTTGGATTCCAGAACTGCACACAACACTCTAGCTGTGGCCTAACCGACTATATATACACATTTCCAGCATAACCTCCCTGCCCCTAAACTCTATGATTCAGCTAATAAAGGCAAGTGTCCCATATGCCTTTTAACCACTTTACCTGCCTGTCCTCTTACCTTAAGGGATGGATGGACTTGTACAGCAGGGTACTACGGATCCTCAGTCTGACAGATCCTCAGTCCTACGTTGTTATTCATGTATTCCATTGGCTCGTTTGCCCGGCCCAAATGTATCACCTCTCACTTATCTGAATTAAATTCCAACTTCTACTGATCAGCCTGTCTTACCAGCCAATCTATATCCTCCTGTAATCTAAGAACAAAAGAACTAGCAGCAGGAGTAGCAATTCAGCCATTTGATAAAATTGTGACTGATTTCATCCCACCCCAACTGCACTTTCCTGCCTACTGCCCATAAACTTTCAGCCCATGAATAATGACTCATTAAATTACCTCCTTAAATTTACTTAATGTCCCAGCATTCACCTCATTATGTCATAGTCAATTTCACAGATTCACAACCATCTGAGACAAGTAATTTCTCCTCATCTGCGTTAAACCTGCCAACCGTTATTCTAAAACTATAACCACTCACTCCAGAACGTCCTACAGAAGGAAACATCCTTTCAACTTCCACTTTCTCAATGCTTTGCAGCATACTATATAACTCAATTAGGTAGCCGCTCATTCTTAAACACTTCAGAGTATAGGCCTAAATTGCACAACCACTCTTCAGAAGGCTGTCCTCCTCACTATTTACCACCCACCAATTTTCATATCACCCATGAGTTTATTGATCAACACCTGACATTCATTGTGAATCGCTTATATGAACACAAACAGGAAGGGCCCCAATACTGATTCCAGTGGAAGCCCACTGGATACAGGCTTCCAGTCACAAAAATATGCCAAACAGACTCTGTTTGCTTCTTACCACTCAGCCAATTCTGGAGCCAATCAGCCAAATTATCTTGATTATTATGGACTCTTTCCTTTGCTGTCAGTCTCCTCTGTGGGACTTTATCAAAACTCTTGATGAAGTCCAAGCAGACTGTGTCAAATGAATTGCCCTCATCGACACACCTGGCTACTTCTTCGCTTAAAAAAAAGTTGGTCAGACATAACCTCCCCTGAACAAAACTGTGCTAACTGTTGCTGACTAATTACTTCCGCTCCAAGTGCAGATTAATTCTGTCCCTCAGAATTGCTTCTAATGGTTTCCCCACCACTGAGGTGAGACAGACTGGATTGTAATTTCCTGGTTGATCCCTTGTTCCCTTCTCGAATAACAATCGCACATCACAGAATCAAAGATTCAGAGTCATACAGCATGGAAACAGACCCTTCGGTCCAACCAGCGCATGCTGAATAAAATCCCAAACTAAACTAGTCCCACCTGCCTTCTCCTGGCCCATATCCCTCCAAACCTTTCCTATTCATATATCCATCCAAATGACTCTTAAACATTGTAATTGTACGCACATCTACCACTTCTTCAGGAGGTACATTCCACACGCAATGCACCCTGTGCAAACAATTTGCCTCATGTCTTTTTCAAATCTCTCTCCTCTCACATTAAATATGTGCCCCCTGGTCTTGAAGTTCCCCTTCTTAGAGAAAAGACAACTACCATCAACTCGATCTACACCTCTCGCTATTTCATAAACTTTATCAGGTCACCTCTCAACCTCCTACGCTCCAATGAAAGAAGTCCCAGCCTATTCAGCATTTCCTTATAACTCAAAACTTCCATACCTGGCAACATCCTGGTAAATTTCTTCTGAACTCTCTCTAATTTGATAAGGGTCTTCGTATAACTGGGCGACCATAACTGGACATAGTAGTCCAGAAGTGGCCTCACCAGCGTCCTGTACAGCCTCAACATAACATCCCAACAGCTGTGCTCAAAGAATTGAGCAATGAAGGTAAGCGTGCTAAATGCCTTCTTATCCATCCTGTCCACATGTGACGCAAACTTTAAAGAATTATGTTCCTGCACCCCTAGGACCCTCTGTTCCACAAGACTACCAAAGGCCCTACCATTAATTGTATAAGCCCTACCCTTGTTTCTTGTACCTAAATGCAATACCTCATAATTATTCAGATTGAAATCCATTTGCCATTTTTCAACCATTGACCCATTTGATCAAGATCCCAAGTAATCTTAGAAAACCTTATTCACTGTTGGTGTCATCTGCAAACTTACTAACATGCCCTCTACATTCTCATCTAAATCATTCATACAAATGACAAACAAAAGAGAACCCAGAACCAATCCATGCGGAACATCGCCGGTCACAGGCCTCCAGTCGGAAAAGCAAGCCTCCACCATGACTCCCTGTCTCCTGCTGTTAAGCCAATAATGTATCCAGTTGGCAAGCTCACCCTGAATCCCATGTGACCTAACTTTACTAATTCATCTACCATGCAGAACCTTGTCAAAATGTTTTACAAAAATCCAAATAAACAATGTCTACTGCTCTGCCATCATCAACCTTTTTGGTAACTTCCTTAAAAAATTCAATCCAGTTTGTGAGACACGATTTTCCTTGCACAAAACCATGCTGCCTATCCATAATCAATTTTTGCCTCTCTTAATGTCCATAAATCCTATTTTATATAACCACCTCCAACAACTTACCCACAACTGAAGTCAGACTCACAGGTTTATAGTTCCCCGGTTTCTCCTTACAACCTTTCTTTGACAACCAGGTCTTCGGCATCTCCCCAGTGCTCAGAAAGCAGTTAAAAATTATTGCCAGTGCCCCTGCTATTTTTGGTCTTACCTTACTCACCAATCTGGGATACATTTAATCTGGCCCAGGAGATTTTTGCTTTTAAGCCTGCAAGACCAATCAGAAGCTTCCTCTCTTTCTAAGCTAATTTTTTTGAAGTGTATCACTGTCCTTCTTTCTGATTTCCAAACCCATGTCACCCCTTTCACTTATATTTTGCCAATTATCCTTTCATGTCCCTTTAATGCTCTAATTTCCTTTTCTAAGACTCCCCCTGCATATTAGTACTTGGCTAGGGCTTCTGCTGTTTTGAACCTTTCGGAGCTGCTAAATGCCTCCATTCTTCTCTTTAGCCAATCCTGTATATCCAGGGTTCACAAGATTTGTTGGTCCCACTCTTCGACTTTATTGGAACTCTCAATTTCCTTCTTCAATGTATCCCACTGATGTGACACACATTTACTGAAATGTATCTGCTCCCAGCCCACTCTAGCCAAATCATATTCGATCTTATTACAATTTGCGTTCAACTGGTTTAGAACTTTGATTCCATGCCCATCCTTGTGCCGTACCAAACAATCTTGAATCTAACAGAGTTACGATCAATGTCTGCAACTGATACCCCCACTGATATTTCAAGTACTTGCTTGGCTTCAATTACCTAAAATTAAGTTTAGTATCGTTCCTCTCTTGTAGGGTCTTCTTCAGACTGGCTTCAAAAGCTGCCCTGGATGCATGTTAAGAATTCCATTCCTCTAAACCTTTCACACTATCACTACCCCAGTTGATGTTGGGAAAAGTTCTTCCTCCTCTGTTACTGTATGCTTCGCCAATACAGTCAGAGAAAATAAGAGCAGGAGAAAGCCATTCAGCCCTTTCATCCAGCTTCAATATTTAAATGATCATGGCTAAACATGCAAGTAAGTACCCTGTTCCTTCTTTCTCTTTGAACACTTCAGTCCTATGTTTTGGCCTCAACTGTTTGCTGTGGGAGAGAAGTCCACAAGCTCACCACTTCCGAGGCAAAGACATTTATGCTCATCTTCGTCTTTAGTCCTACACTGCAACCTTCAACCTTGAACCTTGGTTCTGGGCTCCCCAATCATTGGGAACATCTTTCCTGTGTTTGTCCTGAGTTTTACACGTTTCTATTGGATGCCCCCTCAGTCTCACAATGACCCTGTACAATTCCAACACAATATTCTTGTTTCTGGATTCAAATCATCTCACTGTGAAGGCTAACATACAATCTGCATTCTTCACCGCCTACTGTGCATACAAGCTTACTTTCACAGGCTGATGTCCTTTCTCAAACCTGTAACCATTCAGATAATAAACTGGCTTCCTGTTTTTGCTACTAACTGGAAAACCTCAAAATTATCCACATTATATATTATCTACTATGTATTTACCCACTCACAACTTGTTCAAATCACAAATCCGCTTGATGGACAATGTCGTCATTGTAAGCAATTGGTGGTAAACTCCTCCCAGTCATGAACAATACTGCCCCCTAAAAACATGGCGGCAACTCGTGCGCATTCCCCCAACAAACATTGCCGCTGCGCCTGCGCCCCACTGCCCGTCCTTTTCAAACAAAATGGCGGCCATGAATTCAACTTTGAACTCCGGCATTGGCGACAAACGGAAGCATCAAGAAGGTCGTGCTGGGGTTTGCAGCTTACCGAACATGTTTACGAAGCTTTTCCGTCCATCTGCTGAATGCAGCGGCCCCGTCGTTCTGCCCGTTTGTTAACGGTCCAGGAGCCGCATGACACACCACTCCTCCATCGCCATCACTCCGCGCAATGTCCATTCACACATGGCACTGCGCCTGCGCACATTTTCCTGTTCTGTGAATAGGGGACATTTACTACTGTTTGGCATTCTGGGTTGGTGCGCCGCCATTGACAATTCCACGTACAGGATGTTACTTGGAGGGTTCGGTTAGTTGAGTTAACTGTATGACTTCCAATTCTAATGTTTCTTTTGGACAAAGGGCACAAGTGCAATTCTAATTTGTTTTCTCATACAACAAACGCATAAACATTCACTGCATTTCAAGTGTGGCCTGATTAGTTCCTTGTATAATTGCACAGGATTCGTTGGAAGCCTCAAACTCTCATTTGTTTGATTTTCTATAAACAGATAGGAAAACTAGTAATGGATAGAAGCAGAAGAGATGGGAGGAGGAAGAAAACAGGGAGTTTTGGAAGGAAATAGTAGAGACGGATTTTAACCCAAGGAGGAATGGACATGCGTGTGGCCAGCATTTACAACTTTGGGATAACAGGAGAGGCAAATTTAACAAAAACAAATAATGTGTTCTGAATTTCCACCCTGTACTGAGAGTAATGTCATTTGCAAACTCCTTTTATATGAAACTTGAAAGGGAACGTTTACAGATGTGTATCTCAAATCAATTACTACATTAAGATCTGACAGAGTCATTTAATTCATCACGATCTACATAGTTTTGAGATGAAAGGAGAACTGTTTAACCAGTTACACAGCGAGAACAAAAAAATGTCCCACATTCATGAGCTTTTTTTTCAGAGTTCCAGCACCTGCAGTCCTTTATTTTATTCAGGTATATTGTTTTCCCTCTGGCTCCATTTTGTATTGCATAACAGCAAGACCGACTCAATAAAAAGGCAAAGTCGCCATATTCCAACTGGAGATTAGGGTTGCTCCCTTAAATAAGAAGGTCACCGCGAATCTGACAAGGGGAAAATTGCAAAGCAATGGTAAGCTCAGACATTGCGGGTATAAAGCCCAAGATACTGAAATCAGTCGTCCAGCAGCTGAACTAACCGATCCTCCCAACTGGAATACAGTAGGTCCAAGAGTCAATTGTGACTCGAGTACCCAGGGTACCTGGCAGTGGGAACCAAAGATCAAAGGGTCAAACCACTGATGAGGATTTATTAAACAAACCTAACATGCTGTTAAATCTTTAGTCAGTTATAAGGTTTTAATTGATTAATATGTATACGTCAATCCCCGAATTCTTGTCAAGTCACTGCCCTGAGAGAACAAAAGGTTTTATAAGTAAAGAAGAGGTGACATCTTAAGTCGGATAATGCATGTTAGGTGTGAGACCTTGTTTAGAATCTGTTTGTGTTTTGGTTTGGAGTCAGGCTGATTTTATTTCTCAAGGAGGTATTTATAAAACGCCACATTGACTGACTGTCTATAAATTGTGTGCTTTTTGAACAAAATTGAATGTACCTGCAAATACGAATTTACTCCAAAGATTTACGTGTGTGTGAGGGAGAGGGAGAGGGAGAGGTGGATTATAATCTGATATCGTGCGATTACTAACATTGTCCATCCCAGTCCAACACCGGCACCTCCTCGCCCTGTGTGCATAGAACAGTGCGCAGGCGCAGTACTGAGTGTGAATGGAGCATGGGCGAGATCGGCCATGGCGAAAGAGGAGATGTTCCTCTACCTTCTGTGGAACCGTTAACAATTCAGCATGACGAAGGGAGTGATGGACACGGCAGGTGACGGAAAAGTTTCATAAAGATGTTGGGTAAGACGTAAATCCGAATACGAACTTTCAGTGCCGCCGTTTTTTTTCCGCTCCCAGAATTTAGGGTTTATGGCCACCATCTTGATTTGGAGTGAGGGGCCGCAGGGCGCAGACGCGGCGGCCAGGTATGCTGGGCGGTGCACGTGTCGCCGCCATCTTTTTCGGGGGCAATCTTGTTCATGTCCAAGAGGAGCTTGTGACCAATTGCTCAGAATCGGCTGATGCGTGATTTTTGATTTGGACAACTTGTGAGTGGGCCCAAGCATGGCAGATAAAATGTAATGTAGGAATTCTGAAACAAAAAAAACTCATGAATGAGGGACTTTTTTTAGTTCTCTCTCTGTAACTAGTTAAACAGTTGTCCTTTCATCTCAAAACTGAGTCGTACGTAGGTCGTGATGAATTAAGTGACTGTCAGATCTTAATGTGATAATTGATTTGAGATACACGTCTGTAAACTTTCTCTTTCAAGATTCATATAAAAGGAGTTTGTAAATGACATGACTCTCAGTACAGGGTGGAAATTCAGAACATACTATTTGTTTTTTTTTATTTGCCTCAGCTGCTATCCCAAAGTTGTGAATGCTGGCCACACACACGTAGGAGGGCAGGCTGACAGTGCAGGAATCTCCTGTGGCTTTCCCATCTCAAACAGAGATAGTCAGAACTGCCAATGCTGCACAGTGTGGAGCTGGAGGAACACAGCAGGCCAAGCAGCTCCAGCTCCACCCTGTGTTATCTCTGACTTCAGCATCCCTGCTCTTCTACCTTTCCTAGAGGTAACCCATCTACCTGACTGTATCATCCATTTTTCTACCTTCCTAACTGCCATTCATCATACCCACGAGCTCCTGTAAATTCGTTATTGCCGGTATCTGCCATTCCAACCTATTGATGTGATCCAATGGGATTGGCAACCAAACAAGCTTCCTGCAGATATAATCATCAGTCACACTGAAATTTTCCCTAACCTCCCACATCAGACAGGAAGAGCACAACACTCTACTAAAGACCATCTCTGCACCTTAATATACAGACCCAGAAATTAGCACAGTCTTGCTGCTCTGAAAACACTGCTCGAGGATATCTTAATACTTATCTTTTGTATTTCAAAAAAATTGAGACAGATCTCGGTAAAACCAAAGAAACCTCACCTGACCACTATTATAAATTTCCAAAAAAAAACAGATTGAACCAACATTTAGCTGATCAGACTGTGAAATGTTGACACTCTCAGCTGTAAGTAGTTCCCATATTGAGGTCTTTCCACGGTCAGCTGTAAAATTTCACTGTTTGTTTGTTTTTCTTTTTTTTTATTGTTGAACTTTGGATCTATTCTCCGACCTCCCATGTGTTCTGTCCCGAAACTGTGACTCCTGCCTGACACAATCCTGATTCACCTGTAGTGTCTGCAAAATTTCAAATGACAGAGAGAAAGAATCATGAAAGGATATGATCATGAAGGAGCTGACTATGTTACCCGTGACAATTCCCCACCCCCCACCAGAAAGAATTCAATTGTGGAAAGTTTGTGTCTTGTCTTTCCAGGAATATACAAAATACTAGTGGTTAGATATCGAGTGCAAACCTGGTAAGGTCTAATAGCAGAAGGTGTACTCATGAACTACGAGCCTGTGTCTATCACCTGGGGTTCAAGCACTAGAGTACTGGAAAAGTCACGGTCAAACAGTCACCGAACAGCCCCCTTTGCCTTGCAGATTAAAGAATCTTTCACTCTGAATACTGCCTGCCAACCAACCACCATCAAAACAAAACAGGACAAATTATGAAAGTGGGGAGGTTCTGCTAAATCTATACAAAAGAATAGCCAGACCACAGCTGGAATACTGTGAATGTTTTGACGTTTTCAGCCCCTTATCTAAGATATATTGGCATTGGAGGCAGCCCAGAGAAGGTTTAGAAGGCTGATCCCAGGGATGGAGGGATTGTCTTGTGAGGTGAGGTTGAGTAGGTTGGGTCTGCATTCATTTAGTTTCAAAGAATGAGAGGCGACCTCATTGAATCAAACAAGTTTCTTAGAGGGACTTGATAGGCTTTATGTGGAGAAATTATTTCCTCTAACGGGAGAGTCTAGCACCAGAGGGCATCATCTCAAAATAAGGGGTCATCTATTTAAGACAGAGATCAGGAGGAATTTCTTCTCTGGAGGGTGGTGAATCTGTGGAAGTCTTTACTTTGAGGGCTGTTGAGGCTGGCTTATTAAATATATTCAAAGCTGAGACAGATTTCTAATCAGTAAGGGAAATCAAGGTTTGTAGGGTAAAAAAGTAGGATGGTGGAGTTGAAGATGATCAGTTCAACCATGACCTCATTGAATGGCAGAGTGGACTCGATGGGCTAAATGGCCTACTTCTGCTCCGACATCTTATGGTCTTTAAAAGGATTTGCACAAACTTGCAAAATCCAAGAATCATGAAATCAGTGGCTCAATGGTGAATGTTCCAGGAACTATTCTTCACAAACCTCTTAGAGAGGTTGGCCTGTGTACCTTTCAACTTCTGCATTTTTTTGGCCTCACTGCTTTCGAATCTGTGTGTATGTGTGCTGCGTTATTTGTTTTTTTTGCCTGCCTGCCTGACATGTTTACCGTGCAAACTCACTGACTGGGCTGCCTGAGCTCTGACAATATTTGTTCCTCTTGGATTACATTCACACACTTGTGTGTCACAATGGAAATTTGGAAAATGTTTTGGCCCTTGGTATGCATAAGAGAAGCTGGGTGTTTGTGAGACTGTAAGTGTGTGAAAGGGTGTGAGTGAATGTCTGATTGAGTGTCTCTCTGAGTGAGTGCCTGATGGTACATGGATGGGTGACTGAGAGTGAGTGTACGAGTCAGTGTGTGTTTGATTGTGTGTGTGTGTGTGAGTGAGTGAGTGGATGACTTAGTGAGTAAGTGTCTGAGTGAGTGTGTGAATGAGTTGGTGACTTAGTGAATAAGTGTGTGTGTGTGTTCCTGTTTCTTGGGTTTCTGAGTGTGTGTGGACGTCTGAGGGAGTGAGTGTGCCTGTGGGTAGGTCCGCGTGGGTGCCTCTGTGTGCCTGTGGGTGTGCGCCTGTGTGGGTGTCTCAGTGAGTGTGCCTGTGGGCAAGTGCGCGTGTTTCTAGGAGACGCAGTGTGTGTCTATGAATGTGTGTTTGTGTATCTGCCCTTGGGTGCGTGGGTGCCTATGTATTCTGCCTGAGCTCTGTTTAGTCCGACAGTTTTCCAGTAACTGCCGCTTGCCCTCTCTGTGAGTCGCTGAGCGATCCTGACCACATTCTTAGGCAGTCCGACACCATGACCCACTGTGGTCTCACAGCTAAAACTGAGACAGCATCGAAACGAACATTGCAGTAAGATATAAGTAAAAACCACATCTAAATTCACATGATTTACGCAGTTCCACATTCCCCTTGAACTGGTAAAGACTGAGCCTCCACCCAGAATGAGTTCAGCTTTTGCCTAGGCCAGTCGAGAGAGCCAGAAACTTCCCTTTGATCAAACAAAACACTGAATGTGGATGCTAGGAAATCTGAAAGAAGCAAAAACAGGAAGTGCTGGAGAAACTCAGCAGGTCTGGCAGCCTCTGCAGAGAAACAGTGTTAATGTTTCGAGTCCAGTGACCATTCTTCAAACTCTCCATAGGCAGCTTTCAACTGAACACTTTGGGAATGAATCCATCTCTGAACAGTCTCGAACTGGCCACCCATTCAACAGGGGCCAGTCTACATCCCCTTGGACTCAGCTTCCTGTAAGTTAAATGCTTCATGCTCTATCACACCTCTAACTGTGTGGGTATTGTGAATTCTGAGCATCCCAAAGCATTTTACAATTCACCTCAATTGAAGGGTCATCACTGGGAAACACTGCAGCCAATTTATGCACAGCAAGATCCCACAAGAAGGAACATGACAATGCTCCAGATTGTACGTCTATGTTTTGTAGTGACTGTTGAGGGAAGGTACTGGCTGCAGGACCCTGTGAGAATTCCCCACCCCAACCATTCTTCTCTAAATAGTGGCTCTGGGATCATTTACAGCCATTCACAAGGCCAGACAGACCCTCATTGTAGTAGTTGTAAATGGTGCAGATTCAGGTGGATATTCAAAAAGCCTCACCTGTACAATGAAACTTTGCTTTATTCTCATACACCAGTGAGATATCAGTACCTAAACCTTGTATTGAAAAGTTATGTTTAATTCCAATGACCTGCCAGGAGCCTATCAAACATTTGGCACTGACTTTCTGTCCTTGATCAGTCACTCCTGCCTCATGGTTATCTGATCTGCTGCAAACTTTCATCTTTCCAGCTTCAAAAAAGCTCTGAATAGTTTGACTGGCTGTATCAATCCTCCTGTCAGTGATTGCTGAAGACTGGCTAAACATTTTTGAACGAGTTATTCATAATTGTGTCTACAGCTCAGTAACACTTCCTCCTTATCTCACACTTACAATCCGACAGTATAGCATTCCCTCAGCACTGGCTATCCGACAGTGCAGCACTGCCTCAGCACTGTCCCTCCAACAGTGCAGCACTGCCTAGATTAATTTTTTTTAAAAATGTTTATTTCCTGGTGAGCAGCAGTGTTTGCTGCTGGTCCTGAAATGACTTCTCTGAGGGCAGTTAAGTGCCATCTACATGTGTGTGGAAATGGAATCACGTGGAGCAATAACCTCTGTAATCGGTGTCGCCGAGATTCTGAGCAAGTAAAGGAGCTGCATTATTCCTCGTCTTGATTACAGGGCTCAGACATCACTGGCGTGCAGGACAAAGTGAAGGAGGAGGGAATGTTAGCAAGGAGGCTTGATCGGATGAGGACAGCTGATTGCTGGTTGTGTAGGGGACATGAATAAACAAGATGAGGTTCCTTACTGACTGCTGAGGGATTCTCGGTCACAGCCACTGACAGGCCAGTTCAATTCACAATTCTCAAATTAGCTTCAATTCCAGCAGATGCCCTGCTCCTTTCAAAGTGATGTCTCTGAAAACAGCCCCTTCCTCAATGGAGCCAGTATTATTTTAAAAACAGTGATTTCATCAGCCAGTTCCTCATGAAATGAAACTTGCACCCATTTCTGGAGAAACTCATTTGTCAGCAGCATTCAAGTTATTAATTATATCAACACGAAAATAATGACCATGCACCGGGGTACGTTGGAACATCACCTAAAGGTGACAGCTCCAAATGGAGAGTACCTCAGTACAAACCCTCCAAAAGTGGTGCACATCCTCAGCACTGACTCTCGGACAGTGCGGCACACTCTCGGCACTGACACTCCATTAGTGCAGTGCTCCTTCAAATATTTTTTACAAATGTTTATTTCCTGGTGAATATCAGTGTTTGCTGCCCGCCCCAAATTGCCTTTTCTGAGGGCAATTAAGTATCATCTGCATGACAGTGGAACTGGAGTCACGTGGAGCAATGTCTAGCATAATCTGTCTCTGAGAGGGTCTGAGCAAGTGAAGGGACCGCATTATTCCTAGTCCTAATTCCAGATCTCGGAAGTCACTGACGTGCAGCGGAAAGTGACAGAGGAGGGAATGTTACCAAGGAGGCTGGATCGGATGAGGACAGCTGATTGTGTCGGGGACATGAATGAACAAGATGCGGCTCCTCGGTAACTGCTGAGCGATTCTTGGTCACCGTCACTGACAGGCCAGTTCAAATCACAATTCTGAAGCTCGCTTCAATTCCAACAGATGCGCTGCTTCTTTCAAAGTGATACCTCCGAAAACAGCCCCTTCCTCAATGGACCCAATGTTATTTTAAAAGCAGTGATTTCGCCAGCCAGTTCCTCAGGAAATTAAACCTCTACAATTTCTGCGGAAACTCATCTGATAGCAGGATTCGAGTTATTAGTTATATTGACATGGAAATAATGACCATGCACACAGCTGCATTGGAACATCACATACAAGATGTCAGCTCCGATAGTGCAGCACTCCCTCGGTACAAACCCTCAGACAGTGCAGCGTTCCCTCAGCGCCATCCCTCTGACAGTCTGTCACTCCTTTCTGATGCTGGAGAATCTGCGCCTGAGCTTTGTACTCAGCAAAGGTCTCAGCTTTATCCCTCTGCGTTCCCACCTTAATGAATTTCGGGCACTATGCGATGTCAAACTCTTCTTGCATTGTCTTCACCTCAGAGCCCTCTTCCCGTCCAACAGACCTCTTCACACAGCTCCAAAACTCTCCCTCCACCTGGACCCCTCCCTCTGAACTTTTACCTGCACCCAATATGTTCACAGAACTGTCGATGTGACATTGGGTTTCTTTGCCCACCTTACCCAATCCAACCCATCTCCCTCCGAACTGACCTCCACACTTATACCCAACCTTGATTGTTGTTAAGCCTGCCAATAAGGGTGGTGTTGTTGTACTCGGGTGTACTAACCTCTACATTGCAGAGGCTGAGTGCCAGCTCTCATACCTCCTTTTATCTCCCCCTGACCATGACCCCACCATAGAACATCAGGCCATTGTATCAACTATGGTCATTAACCTCATTTCATCTGGTCATCTTCACCCCGACCCACCCCCACCCCACTGTTTCCAAGCCGTTAGTTCCTCATCCCCGCACAGCTCGCTTCTACCTCCTTCTGAACATCCTCAAACAGGCTTGCCCAGGCAGACCCATTGTGTCAGCCTTCTCCTACCTACATTGACTCGGTCTTTTCTCCCCTGGTCCAGTCCCTGACCACGAACATCCACGATTCCTCTGACCCTTTATGACTGTGTTTCAGAAATTTCCAGTTTGCAGGCTCCAGCAGCCTCATTTTTACCATGGATGTACAATCCCTTTACACATCCATCCCCCACCAGGATGGTCTCAGGGCTCTCCGCGTCTTCCTGGAGCCCAAGCCCGAAGCATCTCCAACTAACAACACACTCTTCTACATGGCCGAGCTTGTCCTCACCCTCAACCATCTCTCTTTTAATTCAGAGGGGTCACCAAGGATACCGACATGGGACACAGTTATGCCTGTCTCTTCGTGGAGAAGGTAGACCATTCCTTGTTCCAGTCCCATTCCAGCCACCACCCACAACTCTTTCTCCGATATATCGGTGATATCATTGGTGCTGCTGCCCCTTCTGGTCCAGAATTGGAAAAGTTAACCGATTTTGCTTCCAATTTCCAGTAAATACCTGACAGGAGGTGGAGTTGTGGGAGGAGATGGAGTCAGAGGGAAAGGGAAGGGAGGAATGTTCCAGAAGGTCATGGGTATCTCTGAGGCGTTGCATCATGTGTGCCTTTATGCCTGAAAGGAAAAGAAAATGATTCTTGTTAGCCCAGTGAATGAGTTGGAGGATGAGGTGGAACTGCAAATTCGTGCTGCCCTGAGATAGCGTAATGCTGTGCTGTTAGAGAGAGGTTGAGAATGTGCATATGACACCGTGTGGCACTGAGCGTGGATCCCAGGATGTGGAGAGAGCAGTTATGTGTGGAATATTGAACATCATGGAGATACCTGTGATCCTGGAAGGATTCAAAACTCGAGTAATGAAACTTGTGGGGGGAGGTGAATGTGGGACTCGCTCCCGCAGGGAGTGGCAGAGGGTGAATATGTGACTCAGTCCCACAAGGAGTAGGCGGAGAATGTGGGATTCTCGCCCACAGGGAGGGGGTGGGAGGGAATGTGGAATTCACTCCCATGGTGAGAGGGGAGAGGGGAGAATATCAGACTAAGTACCACAAATTTGATCAGTAGCCAGGGACAGCAGGGCGTGACTGCATTTGAGGCAGGTAGAGGTATCCTGCAGTCAGGAACAGAGGAGCCTCAGCTCTTGACATTGTCCAAAAGGTACGAGGTATTTACTCCCTGTGTAGATGAGGAACAGGGCTGTAGGGAGGATGAGCCAGCTGAGCACGGCACCGTGGCACAGGAGGCCATTTAAGAGTTGGTTGTTGTAGGGGATTCTATAAGTCGGGGAATAGACAGCATGCTTTGTAAGCAGGATAGAGAGTCCAACATGGTATGTTGCCTGCCCAGTGCCAGGGTGAGGGTCATCTCTGACTGGCTGTAAAGGATAGAGGGAGGGTTGATCTGTGTGGTCCACATCAGGACAAGCAACATAGTCAAGGCTAGGAAAAAGGACCTGTTTAGGGATTATCAGTAACTGGGAAGTAAATTAAAGAACAGGCCCTCAAGGATTACTGCCCAAGCCATGTGCAAATTGGCATAGGGACGCGAGAATAAGGGAAGTAAACACATGGCTAAAAGAGTGGTGTGGGAAAGAGGGGTTCCTTTTCATGGGGCACTGGCATCCGTATTGGAACAGGAGGGATCTGTACCACTGGGATGGTCTGCAGCTGAACTGAGCTGGGGCCAATCTTCTCGTGACAAGGGTAAACAGGGTGGTCAGCAGGACTTTAAACCTGGGGTCGGGGGGAGGTGGAGAAGGGAAGGGTATAACACCGAAAAATGCAATGGCCTGATGCAAAATATAACGGTCCTTCTCAGGATGGCAGCCAGTGACTATAAGGGTCAGTGTTGGGACCACAACTTTTCACTTTATACTTTACTGATCTAAGTGAAGGAACTGAGGGCATTCTGGCTGTTGAGGAGGCAGGGAGGCTGCAGAAGGATTTAGACAGGTTAGGAGAGTGGGCGAAGAAATGGCAGATGGAATACAACATGAGAAAGTGTGAGGGAATTCACTTTATTAGAAAGAATCGAGGCATAGACTGTTTTCCAAATGGGGAAAACATTGAGAAATTTGAAGTGCAAAGCGATTTGGGAGCCCCAGTCCAGGATTCTCTTCAGGTAAACTTGCAGGTTGAGTCTGTAGTTAGGAAAGCAAAGATGATGTTGGCATTTATTTTGAAAGGACTAGAATATAAAAGCAGGGATGTACTTCCGAGGCTTTATAAAGCTCTGGTCAGACCACGTTTAGAGTATTGTCAGAAATTTTGGGCCCCATATCTCAGGAAGGATGTACTGGCCCTGGAGCAGGCCCAGAGGAGGGTCACAAGAATGATTCGAGGAATGAAAGGCTTAATGTATGGATGTTTGAGGACTCTGGATCTATACTCAATAGAGTTTAGAAGGATGAAGGCAGATTTAATTGCAACTTAGAGAATACTGAACGGCCTTGACACAGTGGATTTTGGGAAAATGTTTCCATTGTTTGGAGAGACTCGGACGCGAGGGCAGAGCCTTAGAGTAAAGGGAAGACTCTTTAGAATGGAGATGAGGAGAAGCTTCTTCAGCCAGAGAGTGGTGAATCTATGGAATTCATTGCCATAAAAGACTGTGAAGGCCAGGTCATTGAGTATATTCATGACAAAGATAGATAGATTCTTGATTATCAAGGGGATCAAGGATTACAGGAAGAAAGCAGGAGAATGGGGTTGAGAAACTTATTAGCAATGATTGAATGACAGAGCAGACTCAATGGGCCGAAAGGCCTAACTTCTGCTCCTATGTCTTATGGTCTTATAAACCATTTAGGAATTTGATTTGACTTATTATTGTCACATGGAGCGAGATATAGTGAGAGGTGTTCTTTTGTGAGCTATACAGACAGATTGTACCATACAAAGAGCATCAGGGTAACAGAATAGAATGCAGAATATGCAGAGAAGGTGCAGAGAGAGATCAACATTAACTTTTGAGAGGCCCATTGAAAAGTCTGATATATACAAGGATGAAGCTATTCTTGAATCTGTTGGTACATGTATTCAAACTTTTTTATCTTATACCTGTTGGAAGAGGGTGAAAGAGAATATAACTGGGGTGGGAGTGGTCTTTGAATATGTCGGTTGCTTTCCTGGTGCAGCAGGAAGTATAGATTGTTATGAACTAGACCAGACCCCCTCAAAATGTTTTAAGCAGGTAACCTAGAAACTAACTTTTTCTTGTTTTAAAGGCAGAGGTAACATGCTATGTTCCAGGTGCAATTCGATTGGTCAAACTACTCAATGCTAAGCAAAACACAATTTATTTAAACACTATGTTTAAAATACAACCAAAGAAAGAGGAATTTAGAGTAAATTAATTATATTGGAAAATTTAACAGAATAACAGCCAGTAACTGTGACAAATTAAGTGTTCCAGTGTAGTAACATCTCATAAACATACTCTTCGGCAACAGACAGATTCAGAAAAGTATATTTTGTCTCACATAGAATCTAGCAGCCTAGGAAGAGAGCCCCCAGCTTTTGGCTGTAATTGAGAGAGGGAAAAATAGCTTCCATTCCTTCAAACACACAACAACAACTGCTTAAAGCTAAATCTAAAACCTAATATCTCCGAGAAATCCTGGTCCATGAGAGATGGCCATCCAGGCTGGCTGTATTGTTCCAACCTTTTAAATAAAAACTAAGGCCCCACAAGCTGTTTACCTGAGTGACCTTGGTAGACTGGATGTAACCTCTGCCTTCACCCTTATTTTTAAAAAAACCTAGACAAAATCTCAAAACCACAGCATCATCACAAGATGGAGTCAATGGTTGGAAGACCGGTTTGCATGATGGACTGGGCTTTGTTCATGACACTTGGTAGTTTCTTGCAGTCTTGGGAAGAGTAGTTGCCATACCAAGATGTGATGCATCCAGATAGAAAACTTTCTAAGGTGCATCTATAAATCCTCTCTGGTCAATTACTAAGTTGCCTGTTCACAACAATCACCATCAGTATTGCATCCAATTGTCTGACAATTCTCTCACATGCACAAACTCCAATTTTCCAATCTCTTCAGACTAATTATGATCCTGGTCTCAATCTCTGCTTTATTCACTGTCTTCACATGGTGCATTCCCAGCACCAATTATAGTATCTCACTGTCAGACCTGTGTCTAAATCTATGCCCTTTCTCTCCCTCATGAACTAATTTGATCATGCATACATATCACCATTGTAACCTATTGATATCCAATTATTCCTCACACAGTGTTTAGCACTGCTGCCTCACAGTGCCAGGGCCCCGGGTTTGATTTCAGCCTTTGGTCATTTTTGGAGGCAAGTTTGCACATTCTCCCCATGTCTGTGTGCTCTGGTTTCCTCCCACAATCCAAAGATGGGCAGGGCTTGGCTGTGGTAAATTGTCTATAGTGTCCAAGTATGTGCAGACTAGGTGGGTTAGCCAGGCTAAATTTGGGGTTCTGGAGATAGAGTGGGGGTCTGAGATTGGGTGGGATGCTCTTTGGATGGTCCATGTGTCTTGATGGGCTGAATGGCCTCTTTCCACACTGTAGGGATTCAATCAGTTGCCACGCTCCAGACTCCATATTGAGTTTGACAAGTTCAGAAGAGAAAGCCTGACCTGAATTCTTTCTGTTGCTAATGATTCTGATGGAGAGTTTGCTAAAAGTATGCAAGTAAGATCACAGCTGGCATACTGTGAAGGGTTTGGGTCCCTTATTTAAGGAAAGATATGCTGGAATTGGAGGCAGCCTTGGGTCCCTTCTTTAAGGAAAGATATCCTGGCATTGGATGCAGTCCAGTATACTGATAACAAGTGTGGAGCGATCTCTCCCAAGAGAAGAGATTCTTAGCGGGGGAATGACAAGGTAGATGCTGAAAGGTTGTTACCCACTGTGGGATAGTCTAACTACAAAGGGCATTATCTCAGAACAAGAGGTGGCCCATTTAATACAGAAATGAGGAATTTTTTCCTCTGAGTGTAGTGAATCTGTGAAATTCTTTGCCACAGAGAACTATCAAGACTGGTTCATTAAGTATATTCAAGGATCAGGGAGACAGATTTTTAATCATCAAAGGAGTCAATGGTTATGGGGAAAATGCATGAAAATTGAGTCGATGATTATCAGATCAACCATGATCTCATTGAGTGACATAGCAGACACAGTGTGCTGAATGGCCTACTTCTGCTCCTATGTCTTATGGTCTTATGGCTATCATTTATCAGGTAAAAAGCAAGTCAGCAGCTAGGAATCCTGTGGCAAGTAAATCACTTCCTCACTCCCCAAAGTCTGCCCACCAGCTACAAGGCGCAAGTCAGGAGTGTGATGGAATACTTCCCACTTGCCTGTTTGAGTGCAACTCCAACCACACTCAAGAAGCTCGACACTATCCAGGACAAAGCAGCCCACTTGATTGGCATCAAATCCACAAACATCCACTCCCTCCACCACCAATGCTCAGCAGCAGCAGCAGTGTGCATCTTCAAGATGTGCTACAGTAAGGGACACACACAATTTGGTGCCAATCTCCTAGTCACATACTGCCCGCTACAATGTCTGACAAGAAATGGTAAAAGCTCACCTGCACCAGAAAGTGTCAAATCTCCCTTTCTCAGAGAGAGTGAGCAGCCTGTGCTGGAGCTGGAGGCAGTTGCACACTGAACCACTGAGGCAGACTTGCTGAGTTTTTTTTTCTATTCATGTGTGGGATGTGGGCATCACTGGCTGGCCAGCATTTCGTGCCCATCCCTAGTTGCCCTTGAGAAGTGGTGGGGAGCTGCCTTCTTGAACTGCTGCAGTTCTCCTGCTGTGGGTTGACCCACAATGCTGTTAGGGAGGGAATTCCAGGATTTCGACCCAGCGACAGTGGAGGAATAGTGATACATTTCCAAGTCAGGATGGTGAGTGACTTGGAGGGGAACTTGGAGTTGGTGGTCTTCCCATACGTCTGATGTCCTTGTCCTTCTAGATGGAAGTGGTCATGGAAGGTGCTGTCTAAGGATCTTTGGTGAATTACTGCAGAACATCTTGTCGATAGTACACACTGCTGCTACTGAGCATCGGTGGTGGAGGAGGGAATGGATGCTTGTGGATGTAGTGCTAATCAAATGGGCTGCTTTGTTCTGGATGGTGTCAAGGTTCTTGAGTGTTGTTGGAGCTATACTTGTCTAGGCAAATGGGGATTATTCAGCGACACTCCTGACTTGTGCCGTGTAGATGGAGGACAGGCATTGAGGAGTCAGGAGGTGAGTTACTTGCCGCTGTATTCCGAGCTTCTGGCCTCCTCTTGTCACCACTGTGTTAATGTGGTGATCCAGTTGAGTTTCTGGTCAATGGTAACCCCCCAGGATGTTGATAGTGGGGGAATTCAGTGATGTAACACCATTGAATGTCAAGGGATGGTGGTTAGATTGTTTCTCATTGGTGTTGGTCATAGCCTGGCATTTGTGTGGTGTGAATGTCATTTGCCATTTGTCATCCCAAGCCTTGATATTGTGCAAGATCTGGACTGCTTCAGTATCTGAGGAGTCATGAATGGTGCTGAACATTGTGCAGTCATCGGCGAACATCCCGACTTCTTACCTGATGATGGAGGGAAGGTCATTGATGAAGCAGCTGAAGATGGTTGGGCCTGGGACACTACCCTGAGGAACCCCTGCACAGAAGGCCTGGAGCTGAAATGATTGACTGCCAACAGCCACGACCATCTTCCTATGTGTCCAGTATGGCTCCAACCACTGGAGAGTTTGCTGCCTGATAACCATTGATTCCAGTTTTGCAAGGGCTCCTTGATGCCACACTTGGTTGAATGCAGCCTTGATGTCAAGGGCTGTCACTCTTACCTCACCTCTGGAATTCAGCTGTATTGTCCATGTTTGAACCAAGGCTGTAATGAAGTCAGGAGCTGAGTGGTCGTGGCGGAACCCAAATTGGGCGTCACTGAGCAGGTTATTTCTGAGCAGGTGCTGCTTCATAGCACTGTTGATGACACCTTCCATCAATTTACTGACGATCGAGAGTCGACTGATGGGGGGTAATTGGCCATGTTGGGTTTGTCCTGCTTTTTGTGTACAGGACATAACTTGGGCAATTTTTCCACATTGTTGGGTAGATACCAGTGTTGTAACTGTACTGGAACAGCTTGGGGAGGGGAGCGGAGCGGAGCGGCAAGTTCTGGAGCACAAGTCTTCATTACAATTGCTGGAACATTGTCAGAGCTCATAGCCTTTGCAGTATCCAGTGTCTCCAACCGTTTCTTGATATCACGTGGAGTGAATCGAATTGGCTGAAGACTGGTATCTGTAATGCTGGGGACCACTGGAGGAGGCCAAGATGGATTGTCCACGAGACACTTCTGGCTGAAGATTGCTGCGAATGCTTCAGCCTTATTTTTTGCACTGATGTGCTGGGCTCTTCCATCATTGAGGATGGGGATATTTGTGGAGCCGCCTCCTCCAGTGAGTTGTCTAATTGTCCACTATATTCACGTCTGGATGTGGCAGGACTACAGAGCTTAGATCTGATCTGTTGGTTGTGGTTGTGGGATCGCTTAGCTCTGTCTATCACTTGCTGCTTTCGCTGTTTGGCGTGCAAGTAGTTCTGTCTGATGGCTTCACCAGGTTGATACCTCATCTTCAGGTATGCCTGGTGCTGCTCCTGGCATGCACTCCTGCACACTCCATTGAACCAGGGTTGACCCCCTGGCTTGATGGTAATGTTTGAGTGGGGAATATGCTGGGCCATGAGGTTACAGATTGTGCTGGAGTACAGTTCTGCTGCTGTTGATGGCCTACAGTGCCTCATGGACGCCGAGTCTTGAGTTGCTCGATCTGTGCGAAGTCTGTTCCACTTAGCACGGTGACAGTGCCACACAACACGATGGAGGTTATTCTCAATGTGAAGGCGGGACTTTGTCTCTTGCTGCTTCCTCCCTCATTACCTGCTGCAGACCCATTCTCGCAGCTATGTCCTTCAGGACCCAACCAGCTTGATCAGTAGCACTGCTGCCAAGTCACTCTTGGTTGTTGAACTTAACCTCCCGACCCAGAGGAGTGAGATTTCCTCCAACAGGGTGTTCATCTGATGGTGTTTATCACGCCTTAGATAACAAACTGGGAGAAGGGTGATATTGAAGGATCCAACAAGCATTTATTACAACTCCATCTCATACACAATCACTACATTCCACAGGCGGAGGTGAGTGGGTAATATTAAGCAACTAGTTTAACATGGCAAGGGAATAGACACAAAGTAAAGCTATCTCTTAAAACTCGCTGCATCAAGTATTCTTAGGACAGGTATAGCATGGTGTCAGATACAGAATAAAGACTTCTCTATTCTTTTAATATAAAAGCAAATGGAAAATAAACTCCTTCTACACTGGCCTATCAAATACTCACAGGACAAATACAGCACAGGGTTAGAGAAAGTTTCCTCTGTTTCTATAAACTGAAATTCAAGCTACCTCTACTCTTTTAAACTGAAAGTAAGGCTCCCTGAACATTGTCACCATCAGACTCCCAACCATCCCCACCTGCATCTGCAATGCACACTTTCAGTAACTTGCTTACAAGGGACACCCAAGTCTGGTTTGACATTCCCCTCTCTCAGTTCATAGCCATTCAGATAATAATCCCCTTTCCTATTTTTCCTGCCAAACTGCCCTTCTGTTTTTGCTGTCAAAAGCTATCCAGACCTTAAATATCATCTGCTCGCAGGTACTTGACACAGATTATTGATTGAATGAGAGAGAGAAAAAAGAAACATGATCCAAGATGCAGGATTGAAGGTAATAACTCCCCTATTGAACATGTTGACTTTCACAAAAGTGGCTGGGGCCCGAAGGAATATTTCCATGCAATGATATGATAGTACTACATGTGTGCTGATTCTCACTGTCAAACAAAGCTCATGTCTTTATCTCTCCACAGTAAACACAAGCTTGGAGCCTGTGTCAGTGCATTTTAATCTTTTCTTTTCTCCTCACAGCTGAAGGCAAGAGACAATCACGACAAGGCCATCACTTAATCATGGGTATTCCATAAATATCAAGATTTTCCTAACTTATACGACGAAGAACTGTAGTGTCGAACTTTTAGCTTTTCTCTTCATTTCTCTGTTTTTGTACCTTTTTTAGTACCTATGATTCATACTTAGATACTTTGTACCTAAGATAGTGCTGTGTGGGGTGACATTGTACACATTTGGCCATGCTAAATTGCCCATAGTGTTCATGGATGTGTAGATTAGGTGGTTATAGGGGAATGAGACTGGATGGGATGCTCTGAGGGTCGGTGTGGACTTGTTGGGCTGAAGGGCCTGTTTCCACACTAGGAATTCTATGATTCACTGTACTCCTGTACTTTTTACTTTTGTACACATGACAATAAAGCGCATTCGAATTTTGTCTCCAGTGAGACATTACCAGTGTGAGGGGTGACGAGTGGAATGTAGCATGTTGTCCTCACACTTGTGGGAGAAAAAAAAATCCAGACACAGTTCTGCCTGTTGTACACTGCGGACTGAGATGTGAATTCCAAGAAACACTGAATCCCACTTACCTGATATACCAATATGGTTTTATTTCAGTGCATGTATTCTCTTATTTCCATTGAAGCAGGCAGTTGCAACACTGCTTTCATGCATCTTGTGGGAAAAAAAAATTCCATGAGCTGCAGTGTGAGTCTTTCAAAGGTTCTTTAAAAAATCAGAAAAGGGAAGTGTCGAAATAAAGAAGGTTTTTGCAGAGTTTGTCAGTGTGTTTCACACACTCTGCAGAGCGAGGCACTTGAAGAGGCTGTTAGCTTCAGGATTGTTTCTTGACTCGGGTTGTTATGCGAAACCATAAGCTGGATTCTCCCGTTCCATCAAAACAGTAAGTAACCCATCAAATGATTTATCATATATCTGAATTCAGACACAAATTCATTGGTAGCAACGTCAGATGGTGTAGCATTTCAGTACATTACTTGACTAGTATTTCAATAGAGTTGTTGTATTCTGTTGTTATCTAATTAGTGCATTTTTTTCTCAACAGAGGGGTTAAGTTCCAATGCCACTAACAGTCTCGGTTAACAACTATTCACCCTCCGAGCCAGATCGTTGTCCACTCCTTTGTCTGTCCAACTGTTCTTCTGTCTCTTTGCATTCTGTCCCCACCTATTGTTTACTTCTTACTCCCACTCTACATTCTACATAAAAAAACAAGAATTTCCAAGCTACCATCAGTTTTCAGAAAGGGTCACAGGACCCCAAACATTACTCTGATTTCTCTTCACCGATGCTGCTGAGTTTTCCTACAATTTCTGATTTATAGCATCCTCAGTTCTTATGGTTTTTATTTAGTATCCAACACACTCGGAGTTTACAAGAAATGAAAAAGTTGCTAATGCTGCTTGTCTGAGCCAGTGTTGAAGCTGTCATTTATATGCACGTATTTGTCAGAAAACTTTACTGACATACTTGCTTCGATGAGGCTTGACTCAGCTGTTGCTGATCTTCAGTCCTCCCTGAGACAAAGCACGGCTGGGGTCTAATCTCTTCCACTGTATTTTATTTTAATGCCATTGCATTAAGTCAGAGAACAAGTCTTTGTGCCAGCAAGTCTATAAATTGCACACTTCTGAACAGAGATTCATAATTAGGGAAGTGAAGTACTTGAGTATTTTCCTGAGAGAGAAAAGAAACAGGAAGTGTTCATTTTGCAACAGAGGGACTTGGGAACTGGAGTGGGCCTTTCAGCCACTTGAACCTGCCATCCCATTGAATATGATCATGCCTGATCAAACACTTCAATGTATTTTATGCACTCCATCACCATATCCCAATTAACAATTGGCAATCAGAAATTTATCAGTCTCTCCCTTAAACATACACCGAGATGGAGTGACTGTAGCTCCCTGTAGGTACTGAATTCTAAAGCTGGGCAAAATATCATAAGCCCTCATTTTGGACCAAAGTCCCAATTATTTTAAAACCTTGCCTGGTTCTCGTCTTCCCCAACCAGCGACTGTTAAACCTATATCTACCATGTCTCTTCCCTTTTCAGCATTGTGTGACAATATTTTCAATAATATCATCACTCATTCATTGAATCCCGTGATAATACCAGCCCGGTTTGTCCACTCTCTCTTCATAGGATGTTGCCACCATCCCAAGGTCAAGTCTGGTGAATCTACATGGAAATAACATATCTGCTGAGATAAGGAGACCCAAACTGCACGCAGGACTGCAGGTGCGACATAACTAAAGTCTGATACATTTGAAACAAGACTTCACTACTGCTGTACCCAAATCTTTTTGCAGTAATGTCTAACATTCCATTAGCTTGCCTATAATTGTCTTCAGGCATCAAGCAAGGCATCAGAGATTTAAACAAGAATGGTGCAATGTAATCATGGGTTTAATTTACATATAGCTTGGATAAGACAAAGTGGTGGAGTATTTCCATGCGTATGTGTGTATATGTGTTCTGTTTGTTTTGTATTCATTTGTGAAATGTGGGCTTTGCTGGATGACCAGCATTTATTGTCCGTCCCTAGTTGCCCAGACCAATACCTTGAAGAACCAACGTGACAACAGGATATTCTATATGGGATATATTGCAATGAGAAACAATGCATTAGCAATCTTGTTATGTGCAGGTCACTTGGGGAAGAGTGACCATAATATGACATCATTCTTCATTGAGGTGAAGAGCCAAGTTGAACTAGAAGCTAGGATCCTGGATGTAAATGAAGGGAACTATGAGCACGAGAGGCACAAATGGAAAAGGATGGATTCTGGAGTCACACTAAAGTAGTTGATGGTGGATAGGACGTGATTCATGCTTAAAGATAGTACCCTCGAATTACAACAATTGTTCATTCCTGTCTGACAAATGGAAAAGGGGGAAAAGTGACTGAACAATGGGTTAAAAAAGAGATTAGGGAGAACCAAATAGCAGAGATGTAAAATTGCCAGAGCAAAGAAAACAGCAAACCTAAGGATTGGGAACATTTTAGAAATCAACAAAAAGAGGAAAATAAATCTCGAGTGGGAAAAAAGTGTTGGAGAGGAAAATTGCAGTGAGCATAGAAATTAGCTATAAAAATGTCTATAAATATGTGAGAACAGGGAGTTTATAAAGGTAGATGTAGGGCAAGTGCAGTGATACTGGGGAACAAAGAAATGGCAGAAGATTTGAACAAATATTTTGCTGCTGTCTTCACAAAAGAGGGCTCCAGTAAGTGCCCATAAATGTTAGAGAACAAATATTAGGGTTGAATGAGAGGGCCAATGTGAATGGGATCAGTATTAGGAAGGAATAAGTGCTGGGGTAAGTAACAGGGTTAATGATTGACAAACCACTGGAACCTGATCATCCATATTCCAGAGTAGTGAATGAAGTTACCCTGGAAACATTAGATGCATTGATAATCATCCAAAATTCTGTAGTCACTGGAGCATTTCCTACACATTGCTGCTCTCTTTTATTTTATAGATCCATAGAAGCTCTTTCTGTATATTTTTATGTTTCTTAACATCTTACTTTTGTGATTTTTTCTCTGTTTTTAAGCATCATCTGCGTCTTCCTGAAAGATTTCCAATTCTCTAACCGACCTCCACACTTTGCTGCTTTGTCTACCTTAAGTTTTGAATTGGACAATGCTCATTGACCACCTTTTGTTAGCCACAGGTAATTCCGCTTTCTTGTTGGGTTCTGCTTTTTGACCTGAATATTCTTTTTTTTTTTTTTTTTTTTTTTTGTTTTCTCTGCTGGTGTTGAAACTTCTGCTTCCAAATCTGACAATGCTTATCCATGGAGATTGCCCTTAGTCTCTTTTTGTAACCCCCTCTTGTGGTGATTGGAACAATGTCAGCCAGCTGGACCTCATAGAATATGAGTTCCCTGTTTGGGGCTATTAACCTGGCCCTGTCAGGGAAGACCTGGCTTACAGATATAAACAGGAGTGTCAGGGATTCTGCTCCTTCTGAGAGCCAGCTCTGTGCTGGCTGGTTCAGTGTCATGTACTAGGCACATGGAAATAAAGGTGACTTGGTGATAGGATATCAGCCTTCATTTAGTTATTTTAGTGATGACTGAGAAACACGCCCCTGAAGAGATTCGCTCACAACAATTGTCTTTGAATTGGGGTAAGGATTTCTGGCATCATGCTGCTATTTGGGAAGCTTGACTTGTTCGATTCAGTGGCCAAAGACTAATCCCAGTATATAGTTATTGTTTCTGGGCAAATAACATTGGGACAGATGAACAACGAGTGATTCTCCTGACAGGTTGTGGACCCATGGCAATATTGGTTATTCGGAGCCTAACTTTCCCAGAGGCACCAGATACTAAAATTTTTCAAGAGTTTACAAATTTAGCTAAGGAATATTACAACCCAAACTACAACTAATTCTGAGTTGCTATTCAACAGTTTGAGTACGAGGGAATTCATATTGGGATGTTTTTTATTTTTATGAGGTTAACATGACTGGCAGAGGTGTGTGATTTTGATTTAAACCTAAGTGAGATTCTGAGAGACAGTTGTTATGTCGGATTAATGACATGACCACGCAAAAGCGCCTCCAAGCTGAAGCCCAATGAGACTTCAGACAGGCACTACCTTTAGCTTTGTTGTTAGAAAATGTGGAAAGTAGAGCTAATGAGTTACAGGGTATGCTGATAGACATAGACATCCTTGCCAGGCCCACTCAGCTTGGGAAATATTGCCTTGAATGAAGGCAAGTGCATAGCCTCACTTAGGACATATCCTAATTGGAAGGAGCCTCGGTAAGCCCGCAGCAAAACCCCAAAACAAAGCCAAGCCTCAGTCAAATGGTTAGAATTTTCTCGAGGATCTGGGCTGGCAGGCCATTGAAGTTACTGCCAGAATGTGGTCTCAAGACAACAAAAGAGTCCCACTAAGCATGAATGGTGTAAGAGAACTCAAAGGCCAGTATCCAAGAGTGTGCACACCCTGGAAAATCTGCCGACAACTAGTTTAGAACAAGTAAATTGCTTAGTAATATTCAAATCACAACCAATCCAAATAAATGCCTGGTTAAATGGTCACACGGTTCTCATGGAGGTTGATACTGGTGTGGCTGTATCAGTGATGGCAGAACTGGTCTTTACCAAAATTCGCTCTGAACTCCAAACCCTAAGGTTGCATAAGACCTCAGTCAGGCTGAGATCCTATACGGAGGAACCCCTATGGTTTAAGGGTACCACTTTGGTCTTGGTCCCTATGAGAAACAGTTTGTTCAGTTACCACTGATTGTGCTAAAGGTCATAGGCCCAAGTTTGACGGGGCGAAATTGGTTGAGAAAGATTCAACTTGATTGGCTGTACATTTTTCGATTAGAAAATGGTTGCCCGAGTGAAGTCCTAATTAAATACCTGGAAGTTTTTCAGGGAAGCCTGGGGACTGTCAAAGGGGCCAGGCCACCTGACATGTTGACCAAGATGCAATTTCACCATTCTGCAAGGCCCACACAGTGCCATTTGCCTGATGGGCAAAAGTAGAGGCAGAAATCAGGAGGCTGGAAAGGAAAGGAATTGCCAAACCAGTATAGTTTGCGTTATGGGCAGCATTGGTTTTACCAATTATGAAGCCCAATGGGTTGTTTAGCCTTTTGTGGGGATTTCAAAGAAACAATAAACCAGTTTTCACAGATGGATAAATACCCAATCCCTCACATAGAGGGCTTATACACAAAACCCATCGGGGCGATGGGGTGGGGGGTGGGGGTGGTTGGTGTGGGTGGTGTGGGGGTGTGGCTGTCCTTCACGAAGCCAGACATGAGCCATGGGTACCTGCGATTGCAATTAGATGAGGATTCCCAGACCTATGCTACAATTAATACCCATAAGAGTTTGCATCAATACACCAAACTGCCTTTTGGGGCATCATCAGCCTGTGCCGTTTTCCAGTGGACGATGGAAAACTTTCTACAAGGTCTACCCCAGTTCGCCATTTATCTGGATAATGTGCTAATGACCAGGAAAAGCATTTAGTGAACTTGGACAGAGTACTTTCACATTTTTCCCAAGTGGGTGTATGCCTTAGGACAGAAAAATGTGTGTTCCAGCCACCCCAAGTAACCTGATAAGACTGAGTTACACCCACTGGAAGATCAAGTTAGCATGATCAGAGGGAGCTGGTTCTCACACTGTACCAGAGCATAGGTATTTCCTTGGTGAATGATTACAGAATATTCATACGTTACCTGGCCTCCATCCTGGCACCCTTACATTTGCTACTGAAAAAGGGTCAGTTTATGAAATGGTCTCATAGTGAAGACGTAGTCTTATAGGAAGTGAACAATCAGCTATAATTGTCTAAGGTGTTGGCACACCATGATTTCAGGCAAGATGTGATGCTGACATGCGATGCCTCCCTGTACAGTATTCGGGTACTGTTGGCTCTTCGGTGGCCCAGCAGAGAGAAACACCCAATAGTGTATGCGTCCTGAACTTTGGCTGATGCAAAGTGAAGATATGCCCAGATAGAGAATGACAGTTTGGTGCTCATCTTTGGTGTGAGAAAGTTTCACCAATACCTTTACAGATGTAAATGTGTAATAGTAATGGACCACAAACCCCTGCTCGGGCTATTTAAAGAGCACAGGGCCGTGCCACCGATGGCTTCAGGCTGAATTTAGTGGTGGGCTCTAATGCTAAGTGCATATAATCTTAAATTGGAAAACCATCTGGCCAGCGAAGTAGCAAATGCGGATGCAGTGAGTAACCTCCCACTGGAAGATACGCTGCTGAAAGTGCCGTCACTGGAGGCGTCCATAATGGCTTTACATTTTCTGAACACACTTCTAGTCGCAGCTGAAAAGATCAGACTTCGTTTTCAGAAAGATCCAGTCCTGGCAAAACTGAACCAGCTGCTGGTGATGGGGGAAGCCAGAGGGCAATCACAACCAGAATTAAAACTTTTTGGGACTGGAGAGACCAGATCACAATACAGGATGGCAATATTATTATGGGGAGCAAGAGTGATTGTCCTGAGCAAAGGTCACTGCCAGATACGGCTGAATTCCACCAAGGTCATCCAAGGGTCTTTAAATTGAAGGTGGACCTCGTAGGTATGAATTCCCAGATTAGGGCTGTTATCCTGGTCCGATCAGGGAGCCCTATAAACAGGAATGGCGGGGGTTCTGTTGAATCTGCAAGCTGGCTTTGAGGGAGCTGGCTCAGTGTCAAGGACTTTCTATGTGTGGATAAAGGGTGACTTAGTGATGGGATACCAGCCTCTGTGGAGTTATTTCACTCTTGTTATTAACTGTTCGACTAAGGGGAACAGTTGCTTCCTCTTCCCCCTGTCCATGTCCCTCATAATCTTACACACAGCTGTCAGGTCCCCGCTCAGCCTTCTTTGCTTGAAAGAAAACATCCGGAGCTTATCCAGCCTCTTTTCATCACCGAAATGCTTCATCCTAGGCAACGTCCTGGGGAATCTCCTCTGCACCCCCTTCAGAACAAATACACCCTTCCTATAGCGCAGAGACCAGACTGCACAGAGTGCTCCAGCTGTGGACTCCCCAATGTCCTGTAAACCTCTAACATCACTTTTCCGCTCTTATAATCTATACCTCAACTGAGGAGATGATGGCCTACTGATATTATCACTCAACAGTCAATACAGAGCCCCAGATAATGCCTGGGAACCCTGGTTCAAATCCTGCTGGTGCAGATAAAAATATCTGGAATTACAAGTCTAATGATGACTGTGAATCCATTATTGGAAAAATCCATCTGGTTCACTAACGTCCCTTAGGGCAGGAAAATGCCATCCTTCCCTGGCCTGGCCTCCATGTGACCCACAGTAATTTGGCCAATTAGGGTGGGCAATAAATGCTGCATAATCAGCGACACCCTCATCCCATGAATGAATTAAAAAGAATAAAGGCAAGTGTCTTGTATGCCTTCTTAACTGCTCTATTAATCTGTACTGCCACCTTCAGGGATCTGCAGAGAAACACCCCAAGATTCCTCTGAGCTCCCTAGTGTTCTGCCATTAAATGCAATTTGTGATTGCTAAGGGTATGAAACAGTATTTTGTGGATGTTTCCTCATGCAGGACAATCTAGAACAAGAGGTCATTGTTTCAGGAGAAAGTGGTGGGCAGGTTGATAATTGAGATGAGGAAGAGTGGCTTCGATCCCATTTCGCCCTGAAAACTGGAGCTGGGCAGAGCGGATGGGGTGGGGGTAGGGTGGTTGATGTCGAAGCTGATCCAGCTCGTAAAAGAAACAGGAATGTGGTGGAGGAGAGAGGTGTAGATTTAAAGTGAGCTACAAATGGAGCAAGTTGGTGTGAAGTGAGGAAGAAATGTTTCCACCGAGCAAGGAGTCTGTAATGCACTGCCTGGAAATATGTGGCAGAGGCTGTTTCAATTTGAGAAGGGCGGTCAGACGGGGAGTCAGATAGGAGTGGGCCATGCAGGGATCTAGTGGTTGGGGGCATTAGATAATTGAGCCCTGGGGCCTGGAATGCGTGCAAAGGACCGAACGACCGAACAACCTTTTCCTGTTCCCATGACATATCTGGGCCTCCATGATTGGGCCTCCTGGGCCATTTCGCAAAACAGAACACGCTGGTATCAGAGAGTTGACAGTCCTCTCCTCAGGGGTAGGGGATTGGAGCACTACTTAACCTCCTATTGACTTTTGGGAACGTTCGATATTGGCGTCCTCCCATCTCAACAGAGGAGAAAGAGAGAGAATGGGGGCGGATATGGAGCCCCGGCAGAACCAATTCCCCAATCTCTCCATGTCCACCTTCACTGCTGTTTGAATCAAATGAACATGCTAATTAAGGAAGGGAAAGTCTATGGTACCTCCCTTCCAGAATTTCTGTTAACACCTGCTTCCCCACCAGCATCGCACGCTCCCCCCAACCCCACAACCACCGGACCATCGTTACTTCCTGACAAAGTCCACTTCCCCATTCTATTTAATGATTCACAGAGTTCTGAGCTATTCTTCTGTTATCGACCAGACCACATCCCCCAAAGTATATTATTAGAAATAGTCAGACTCGACTTTTTAAAAAATATATAAAAAAATTAGAGTGTAAGGTGCTATGTTCCAGATACACTTGCCTTCATCAGTCTGTGCATTTAGTAGATGGGTAGGGATGTCATATTACAGTTGTACAGGACATTGGTGAGGCCACATTTGGAGTACTGCATACAATTCTGGTCGCCCTGCTATAGAAAGGATGTTATTAAACTGGAATGGGTGCAGAAAAGATTTACAAGGCTGTTATCGGGTCTGGGAAATCTGAGTTATAAGGAGAGGCTGGATAGACTGGGGCTACTTTCCCTGGAGTGTCAGAGGATGAAGGGTGGTGTTAGAGGTTTACAAAATCATGAGGGGCACAGATAAGATAAATAGCCAAAATCTTTTTTTTTTCCCCATGGTGGGAAGTTCAAAACTGGAGGGCAGAGGTTTAATGTGAGAGGGAAAAGATTTAAAAGGGACCCGAGAGGCAACGTTTTCACACAGAAGGTGGTGCGTATATGGAACAAGCTCGCAGAGGAAGTGATAGAGGTGGGTACAGTTACAATGTTGTGGTTGGTTGGCTCACGAGCTGGTTTGTTGTTCCGCAGACATTTCATTACCCTGCTGGGTAACATCATCAGTGCAGCCTCTGATGAAGCGCTGTTATGTTTTCCCACCTGTTATTTAAACTCTGATGTCCGCCCGGCTGGATTACCTCACTTCCAGCTTTTCTTTGCAATGGAATGTAAATGGGGTTGAGCTGTATGTGTTTGTTGATAGCTTTCTTTGTGGAGTACCAGGCTTCTAGGAATTCCCGTGCCTGTCTCTGCTACGCTTGTCCCAGGATTTTGGCGTTGTCCCAGTTGAACTGGTAGTTCCCCTTATCCATGTGGATTGAGATGAGTGAGTATTATCATATCACTCATCTCTATCCACATGGATAAGGAGAACCACCAATTCAACTGGGACAATACCAAAATCCTGGGACAAGCGAAGCAGAGACAGGCACGGGAATTCCTAGAAGCGTGGCACTCCATGAAGAAAGCCATCAATAACCACATAGAACTCGACCCCATATACACTCCACGACGAAGGAAAACCGGAAGTGAGACAATCCAGCTCAACGGATTCCAGAGTTTAAAAACCAGGCGAGAAAACACAGCGGCACTTCATCAGAGGCTGCACTGATGATGTTACCCAGCAGGGTAATGAAACATCTGCGGAACAATGAACAAGCTCGGCGAGCCAACCAACCACAACACCCACAACCCGAGCGACAAATCTACTCCAAAACAGTTACAATATTTAAAAGACATTCAGACAGGTATATGGATAGGATAGGTTTAGAGGGATATAGGCCAAATGCACGCAAATGGGACTAGTTTGGTTTGGGAAACAGGGTCAGCACAGAAGAGTTGGGCCGAAGTGTCTGTTTCTGTGCTTTAAGACTCTCTGATTTGATTGGTCCACTCGTAAACATGAGTGAAA
>NW_025965689.1:803205-817927 GCF_021869965.1 Rhincodon typus
TTTTAGCTTTTCTCTTCATTTCTCTATTTTTGTACCTTTTTTAGTACCTATGATTCATACTTAGATACTTTGTACCGAAGATGGTGCTGTGTGGGGTGACATTGTACACATTTCACTGTACTCCTGTACTTTTTACTTTTGTACACATGACAATAAAGCTAATTCGAATTTTGTCTCCAGTGAGACATTACCAATGTGAGGGGTGACGAGTGGAATGTAGCATGTTGTCCTCACACTTGTGGGAGAAAAAAAAATCCAGACACTGTTCTGCCTGTTGTACACTGCGGACTGAGATGTGAATTCCAAGAAACACTGAATCCCACCTACCTGATATACCAATATGGTTTTATTTCAGTGCATGTATTCTCCTATTTCCATTGAAGCAGGCAGTTGCAACACTGCTTTCATGCATCTTGTGGGAAAAAAAAAAATTCCATGAGCTGCAGTGTTAGTCTTTCAAAGGTTCTTTAAAAAATCAGAAAAGGGAAGTGTCGAAATAAAGAAGGTTTTTGCAGAGTTTGTCAGTGTGTTTCACATACTCTGTAGAGCGAGGCACTTGAAGAGGCTGTTAGCTTCAGGATTGTTTCTTGACACGGGTTGTTATGCGAAACCATAAGCTGGATTCTCCCGTTCCATCAAAACAGTAAGTAACCCATTAAATGATTTATTATATATCTGAATTCAGACACAAATTCATTGGTAGCAACGTCAGATGGTGTAGCATTTCAGTACATTACTTGACTAGTATTTCAATAGAGCTGTTGTATTCTGTTGTTATCTAATTAGTGCATTTTTTCTGAACAGAGGGGTTAAGTTCCAATGCCACTAACAGTCTCGGTTAACAACTATTCACCCTCCGAGCCAGATCGTTGTCCACTCCTTTGTCTGTCCAACTGTTCTTCTCTCTCTTTGCATTCTGTCCCCACCTATGGTTTACTCCTTACTCCCACCCTACCTTCTACATAAAAAAACAAGAATTTCCTAGCTACCACCAGTTTTCAGAAAGGGTCACAGGACCCAAACATTACTCTGATTTCTCTTCACCGATGCTGCTGAGTTTTCCTGCAATTTCTGGTTTTATTTCTGATTTATAGCATCCTCAGTTCTTGTGGTTTTTATTTAGTATCCAACACACTTGGAGTTTACAAGAAATGAAAAAGTTGCTAATGCTGCTTGTCTGAGCCAGTGTTGAAGCTGTCATTTATATGCACGTATTTGTCAGAAAACTTTACTGACATACTTGCTTCGATGAGGCCTGACTCAGCTGTTGCTGATCTTCAGTCCTCCCTGAGACAAAGCACAGCTGGGGTCTAATCTCTTACACTGTATTTTATTTTAATGCCATTGCATTAAGTCAGAGAACAAGTCTTTGTGCCAGCAAGTCTATAAATTGCACACTTCTGAACAGAGATTCATAATTAGGGAAGTGAAGTACTTGAGTATATTCCTGAGAGAGAACAGAAACAGGAAGTGGTCATTTTGCAACAGAGGGACTTGGGAACTGGAGTGGGCCTTTCAGCCACTTGAACCTGCCATCCCATTGAATATGAGCATGCCTGATCAAATACTTCAATGCGTTTTACGCACTCCATCCCCATATCCCAATTAACAATTGGCAATCAGAAATTTATCAGTCTCTCCCTTAAATATACACCGAGATGGAGTGACTGTAGCTCCCTGTAGGTACTGAATTCTAAAGTTGAGCAAAATACCATAAGCCCTCATTTTGGATGTAAGTCCCAATTATTTTAAAACCTTGCCTGGTTCTAGTCTCCCCAACCAGCGACTGTTAAACCTATATCTACCATGTCTCTTCCCTTTTAAGCGTTGTGCAACAATGTTTTCAATAATATCATCACTCATTCATTGAATCCCTAGATAATATCAGCCCGGTTTGTCCACTCTCTCTTCATAGGATGTTGCCACCATCCCAAGGACAAGTCTGGTGAATCTACATGGAAATAACATATCTGCTGAGATAAGGAGACCCAAACTGCACACAGGACTGCAGGTGCGACATGACTAAAGTCTGATACATTTGAAACCAGACTTCACTACTGCTGGACCCAAATCTTTTTGCAGTAATGTCTAACATTCCATTAGCTTGCCTATAAGTGTCTTCAGGCATCAAGCAAGGCATCAGAGATTTAAACAAGAATGGTGCAATGTAATCATGGGTTTAATTTACATATAGGTTGGATAAGACAAAGTGGTGGAGTATTTCCATGTGTATGTGTGTATATGTGTTCTGTTTGTTTTGTATTCATTTGTGAAATGTGGGCTTTGCTGGATGACCAGCATTTATTGTCCGTCCCTAGTTGCCCAGACCAATACCTTGAAGAACCAACGCGACAACAGGATATTCTATATGGGACATTTTGCAATGAGAAACAATGCATTAGCAATCTTGTTATGTGCAGGTCACTTGGGGAAGAGTGACCATAATATGACATCATTCTTCATTGAGATGAAGAGCCAAGTAGTTGAACTAGAAGCAAGGATCCTGGATGCAAATGAAGGGAACTATGAGCACGAGAGGCACAAATTGACAAGGATGGATTGTGGAGTCATACTAAAGTGGTTGATGGTGGATAGGACGTGATTCATGCTTAAAGATAGTACCCTCGAATTACAACAATTATTCATTTCTGTCTGACAAATGGAAAAGGGGGAAAAGTGGCTCAACAATGGGTTAAAAAAGAGATCAGGGAGAACCAAATAGCAGAGGTGTAAAATTGCCAGAGCAAAGAAAACAGCAAACCTAAGGATTGGGAACATTTTAGAAATCAGCAAAAAGAGGAAAATAAATCTCGAGTGGAAAAAAGTGTTGGAGAGGAAAATTGCGGTGAGCATAGAAATTAGCTGTAAAAATGTCTATAAATATGTGAGAACAAGGAGTTTATAAAGGTAGATGTAGGGCAAGTGCAGTGATACTGGGGAACAAAGAAATGGCAGAAGATTTGAACAAATATTTTGCTGCTGTCCTCACAAAAGAGGGCTCCAGTAAGTGCCCATAAATGTTAGAGAACAAATATTCGGGTTGAGTGAGAGGGCCAATGTGAATGGGATCAGTATTAGGAAGGAATAAGTGCTGGGGTAAGTAACAGGGTTAATGATTGACATACCACTGGAAGCTGATCATCCATATTCCAAAGTAGTGAATGAAGTTACCCTGGAAACATTAGATGCATTGATAATCATCCAAAATTCTGTAGTCGCTGGAGCATTTCCTACACATTGCTGCTCTGTTTCATTTTATGTATCCATAGAAGCTCTTTCTGTATATTTTTATGTTTCTTAACATCTTACTTTTGTGATCATTTTTTTCTGTTTTTAAGCATCATCTGCGTCTTCCTGAAAGATGTCCAATTCTCTAACCTACCTCCACACTTTGCTGCTTTGTCTACCTTAAGTTTTGAATTGGACAATGCTCATTGACCACCTTTTGTTAGCCACAGGTAATTCCGCTTTCTTGTTGGGTTCTGCTTTTTGACCTGAAATTTTTTTTTGTTTTGTTTTCTCTGCTGGTGTTGAAACTTCTGCTTCCAAATCTAACACTGCTTCTCCATGGAGATTGCCCTTCGTCTCTTTTTGTAGCCCCCTCTTGTGGTGATTGGAACAATGTCAGCCAGCTGGACCTCATAGAATATGAGTTCCCTGTTTGGGGCTATTAACCTGGTCCTGTCAGGGAAGACGAGGCTTACAGATATAAACAGGAGTGTCAGGGATTCTGCTCATTCTGAGAGCCAGCTCTGTGCTGGCTAGTTCAGTGTCATGTACTGAGCACATGTAAATAAAGGTGACTTGGTGATGGGATATCAGCCTTCATTTAGTTATTTTAGTGATGACTGAGAAACACGCCCCTGAAGAGATTCGCTCACAACAATTGTCTTTGAATTGGGGTAAGGATTTCTGGCATCATGCTGCTATTTGGGAAGCTTGACTTGTTCGATTCAGTGGCCAAAGACTTATCCCAGTATATAGTTATTGTTTCCGGGCAAATAACATTGGGACAGATGAACAACGAGTGATTCTCCTGACAGGTTGTGGACCCATGGTAATATTGGTTATTCGGAGCCTAACTTTCCCAGAGGCACCAGATACTAAAATCTTTCAAGAGTTTACAAATTTAGCTAAGGAATATTACAACCCAAGCTACAACTAATTCTGAGTTGCTATTCAACAGTTTGAGTACCAGGGAATTCATATTGGGATTTTTTTTATGAGGTTAAGATGACTGGCAGAGGTGTGTGATTTTGATTTAAACCTAAGTGAGATTATGAGAGACAGTTGTTATGTAGGATTAATGACATGACCACGCAAAAGCGCCTACAAGCTGAAGCCCAATGAGACTTCAGACAGGCACTACCTTTAGCTTTGTTGTTAGAAAATGTGGAAAGTAGAGCTAACGAGTTACAGGGTATGCTGATAGACATAGACATCCTTGCCAGGCCCACTCAGCTTGGGGAATACTGCCTTGAATGAAGGCAAGTGCATAGCCTCACTTAGGACATATCCTAATTGGAAGGAGCCTCAGTAAGCCCACAGCAAAACCCCAAAACAAAGCCAAGCCTCAGCCAAATGGTTAGAATTTTCTCGAGGATCTGGGCTGGCAGGCCATTGAAGTTACTGCCAGAATGTGGTCTCAAGACAACAAAAGAGTCCCACTAAGCATGAATGGTGTAAGAGAACTCAAAGGCCAGTATCCAGGAGTGTGCACACCCTGGAAAATCCACCTACAGCTCGTTTAGAACAAGTAAATTGCTTAGTAATATCCAAATCACAACCAATCCAAATAAATGTCTGGTTAAATGGTCACACGGTTCTCATGGAGGTTGATACTGGTGTGGCTGTATCAATGATGGCAGAACTGGTCTTTACCAAAATTCGCTCTGGACTCCAAACTTTAAGGTTGCATAAGACCTCAGTCAGGCTGAGACCCTATACGGAGGAACCCCTATGGTTTAAGGGTACCACTTTGGTCTAGGTCTCTATGAGAAACAGTTTGTTCAGTTACCACTGATTGTGCTAAAGGTCATCGGCCCAAGTTTGACGGGGCGAAATTGGTTGAGAAAGATTGAACTTGATTGGCTGTACATTTTTCGATTAGAAAATGGTTGCCTGAGTGAAGTCCTAATTAAGTACCTGGATGTTTTTCAGGGAACTGTCAAAGGGGCCAGGCCACCTGACATGTTGACCAAGATGCAATTTCACGATTCTGCAAGGCCCACACAGTGCCATTTGCTTTATGGGCAAAAGTAGAGGCAGAAATCAGGAGGCTGGAAAGGAAAGGAATTGCCCAACCAGTATAGTTTGCGTTATGGGTAGCATTGGTTTTACCAATTATGAAGCCCGATGGGTTGTTTAGCCTTTTGTGGGGATTTCAAAGAAACAATGAACCAGTTTTCACAGATGGATAAATACCCAATCCCTCGCATAGAGGGCTTATACACAACACCCATAGGGGCGATGGGGGGAGCGGGGAGGGTGTGGTGGCTGTCCTTCACGAAGCCGGACATGAGCCATGGGTACCTGCAATTGCCATTAGATGAGGATTCCCAGACCTATGCTACAATTAATACCCATAAGGGTTTGCACCAATACACCAAACTGCCTTTTGGGGCATCATCAGCCTGTGCCATTTTCCAGTGGACGATGGAAAACTTTCTACAAGGTCTACCCCAGTTCGCCATTTATCTGGATAATGTGCTAATGACCGGGAAGAGCATTTAGTGAACTTGGACATAGTACTTTCGCATTTCTCCCAGGTGGGTGTATGCCTTAGGACAGAAAAATGCGTGTTTCAGCCACCCCAAGTAACCTACTTGGACGACAGAGTCGATAAGACTGAGCTACACCCACTGGTAGATAAAGTGAGCATGATCAGAGGTAGCTGGCTCTCACACTGTACCAGAGCGTAGGTATTTCCTTGGGTTGGTGAATAATTACAGAATATTCATACGTTCCCTGGCCTCCATCCTGGCACCCTTACGTTTGCTACTGAAAAAGGGTCAGTTTATGAAATGGTCTCATAGTGAAGACGTAGTCTTATAGGAAGTGAAAAATCAGCTATAATTGTCTAAGGTGTTGGCACACCATGATCTCAGGCAAGATGTGGTGCTGACATGCGATGCCTCCCTGTACGGTATTCGGGTACTGCTGGCTCTTCGGTGGCCCAGCAGAGAGAAATACCCGATCGTGTATGCATCCCGAACTTTGGCTGATGCCAAGTGAAGATATGCCCAGGTAGAGAATGACAGTTTGGTGCTCATCTTTGGTGTGAGAAAGTTTCACCAATATCTTTACAGATGTAAATGTCTGATAGTAATGGACCACAAACCCCTGCTAGGGCTATTTAAAGAGGACAGGGCTGTGCCACTGATGGCTTCAGGCTGAATTTAGTGGTGGGCTCTAATGCTAAGTGCATATAATCTTAAATTGGAAAACCATCTGGCCAGCTAAGTAGCAAATGCGGATGCAGTGAGTAACCTCCCACTGGAAGATACGCTGCTGAAAGTGCCGTCACTGGAGGTGTCCATAATGGCTTTAAATTTTCTGAACACACTTCTAGTCACAGCTGAAAAGATCAGACTTTGTTTTCAGAAAGATCCAGTCCTGGCAAAACTGGACCAGCTGCTGGTGATGGGGGAAGCCAGAGGGCAATCACAACCAGAATTGAAACCTTTTTGGGTCTGGAGAGACCAGATCACAATACAGGATGGCAATATTATTATGGGGAGCAAGAGTGATTGTCCTGAGCAAAGGTCACTGCCAGATACGGCTGAATTCCACCAAGGTCATCCAAGGGTTTTTAAATTGAAGATGGACCTCATACAGTATGAATTCCCAGATTAGGGCTGTTATCCTGGTCCGATCAGGGAGCCCTATAAACAGGAATGGCGGGGGTTCTGTTCAATCTGCGAGCTGGCTCAGGGTCAAGGACTTTCTATGTGTTGATAACGGGTGACTTAGTGATGGGATACCAGCCTCTGTGGAGTTATTTCACTCTTGTTATTAACTGTTCGACTAAGGGGAACAGTTGCTTCCTATTTCCCCTGTCCATGTCCCTCATAATCTCACACACGTCGATCAAGGCCCCGCTCAGCCTTCTTTGCTTTAAAAAAACATCAGGAGTTTATCCAGCCTCTCTTCATCACTGAAATGCTCCATCCTAGGCAATGTCCTGGGGAATCTCCTCTGCACCCCCTTCAGAACAAACACACCCTTCCTATAGCGCAGAGACCGGACTGCACAGAGTGCTCCAGCTGTGGACTCCCCAATGTCCTGTAAACCTCTAACATCACTTTTCCGCTCTTATAATCTATACCTCAACTGAGGAAGTGATGGCCTATTGATATTATCACTCAACTGTCAATACAGAGCCCCAGATAATGCCTGGGAACCCTGGTTCAAATCCTGCTGGCGCAGATAAAAATATCTGGAGTTACAAGTCTAATGATGACTGTGAATCCATTATTGGAAAAATCCATCTGGTTCACTAATGTCCCTTAGGGCAGGAAAATGCCATCCTTACCTGGCCTGGCCTCCATGTGACCCACAGTAATCTGGCCAATTAGGGTGGGCAATAAATGCTGCATAATCAGCGACACCCTCATCCCATGAATGAATTAAAAAGAATAAAGGCAAGTGTCCTGTATGCCTTCTTAACTGCTCTATTAATCTGTCCTGCCACCTTCAGGGATCTGCAGAGATTCCTTTGAGCTCCCGAGTGTCCTGCCACTAAACGCAATTTGTGATTGCTAAGGGTATAAAACAGTATTTTGTGGATGTTTCCTCATGCAGGACAATCGAGAACAAGAGGTCATTGTTTCAGGAGAAAGTGGTGGGCGGATTGATAATCGAGATGAGGAAGAGTGGCTTCGATCCCATTTCGCCCTTAAAAACTGGAGCTGGGCAGAGCGGTTGGGGTGGGGGTAGGTGGGTTGATGTCAAAGCTGATCCAGCTCGTAAAAGAAACAGGAATATGGTGGAGGAGAGAGGTGTAGATTTAAAGTGAGCTACAAATGGAGCAAGTTGGGGTGAAGTGAGGAAGAAATGTTTCCACCGAGAAAGGAGTCTGTAATGCACTGCCTGAAAATGTGTGGCAGCGGCTGTTTCAATTTGAGAAGGGTGGTCAGACGGGGAGTCAGATAGGAGTGGGCCATGCAGGGATCTAGTGGTTGGGGGCATTAGATAATTGAGCCCTGGGGCCTAGAATGGGTGCAAAGGACCGAACAACCTTTTCCTGTTCCCATGACATATCTGGGCCTCCATGATTGGGCCTCCTGGGCCATTTCGCAAAACAGAACACGCTGGTATCAGAGAGTTGACAGTCCTCTCCTCAGGGGTAGGGGATTGGAGCACTACTTAACCTCCTATTGACTTTTGGGAACATTCGATAAAGGCGTCCTCCCTTCTCAACAGAGGAGAAAGAGAGAGAATGGGGGGATATGGACCCCCGACAGAACCAATTCCCCAATCTCTCCGTGTCCACCTTCACTGCTGTGTGAATCAAATGAACATGCTGATTAAGGAAGGGAAAGTCTATGGTACCTACCTTCCAGAATTTCTGTTAACACCTGCTTCCCCACCAGCATCGCACCCTCCCCCCTACCCCACAACCACCGGACCATCACTACTTCCTGACAAAGTCCACTTGCCCATTCTATTTAATGATTCACAGAGCTCTGAGCTATTCTTCTGTTATCGACCAGACCACATCCCCCAAAGTATATTATTAGAAACAGTCAGACTCAACTTTTTAAAAAAATATATAAAAAATTATAGTGTAAGGTGCTATGTTCCAGATACTCTTGCCTTCATCAGTCTGTGCATTTAGTAGATGGGTAGGGATGTCATATTACAGTTGTACAGGACATTGGTGAGGCCACATTTGGAGTACTGCATACAATTCTGGTCGCCCTGCTATAGAAAGGATGTTATTAAACTGGAATGGGTGCAGAAAAGATTTACAAGGCTGTTATCGGGACTGGGGAATCTGAGTTATAAGGAGAGGCTGGATAGACTGGGGCTACTTTCCCTGGAGTGTCAGAGGATGAAGGGTGGTGTTAGAGGTTTACAAAATCATGAGGGGCACAAATAAGATAAATAGCCAAAATCTTTTTTTTCCCTATGGTTGGAAGTTCAAAACTGGAGGGCAGAGGTTTAATGTGAGAGGGAAAAGATTTAAAAGGGACCCGAGAGGCAACGTTTTCACACAGAAGGTGGTGCGTATATGGAACAAGCTAGCAGAGGAAGTGATAGAGGTGGGTACAGTTACAATGTTGTGGTTGGTTGGCTCACGAGCTGGTTTGTTTTTCCGCAGACGTTTCATTACCCTGCTGGGTAACATCATCAGTGCAGCCTCTGATGAAGCGCTGTTATGTTTTCCCACCTGTTATTTAAACTCTGGTGTCCGCCCGGCTGGATTACCTCACTTCCGGTTTTTCTTCGCAATGGAATGTATATGGGGTTGAGCTGTATGTGTTTGTTGATAGCTTTCTTTTTGGAGTACCAGGCTTCTCGGAATTCCCGTGCCTGTCTCTGCTTCGCTTGTCCCAGGATTTTGGCGATGATAATACTCACTCATGTCTATCCACATGGATAAGGAGAACCACCAATTCAACTGGGACAATGCCAAAATCCTGGGACAAACGAAGCAGAGACAGGCACAGGAATTCCTAGAAGCCTGGCACTCCATGAAGAAAGCCATCAATAAACACATAGAACTCGACCCCATATCCACTCCACTACGAAGGAAAACCGGAAGTGAGGCAATCCAGCTCAACGGATTCCAGAGTTTAAAAACCAGGCGGGAAAACACAGCGGCACTTCATCAGAGGCTGCACTGATGATGTAACCCAGCAGGTTCCATCTGCGGAACAATGAACCAGCTCGGCGAGCCAAACAACCACAACACCCACAACCCGAGCTATACATCTACTCCGAAACAGCTGCAATATATAAAAGACATTCAGACAGGTATATGGATAGGATAGGTTTAGAGGGATATAGGCCAAATGTAGGCAAATGGGACCAGTTTGGTTTGGGAAACAGGGTCAGCACAGAAGAGTTGGGCCAAAGTGTCTGTTTCTGTGCTTTAAGACTCTCTGATTTGATTGGTCCACTCGTAAACATGAGTGAAACACACTTTATTCTGATAGCACTATTAAAATATAACAGAAAGAAGAATTTGTATAACTTTACTCTATTGAAATATTTAACCACTAATCAGCAACTGTTCCAATATAGATAGAATCCCATACATACACCCTTTGGCAAAAATGCAATTCAGTAATGATTCTCGTTATGATTCTCACATACTGCCTCTCTGCAGTCCAGAAGAAAGGAACAATCTTCCTGTTTTGATATTTAAGAGGGAGCCTCGCTGTCTAAGACTTCACTCTAACAACAGAGAACTCCAGCTTTTAGCTCAGCAGCCAGCCAGCAGAAATCTTCAACTAACTCAAAAAAACATCCTGGGTCTGTGGAAACCTGACCCTGCCAACTCATGATTGTTTTGTCTTTTGTTTCAACAGAACACCGAGGGAGAACTCAAAAGCCGTTTACCAATTGCCTGTCTGAATGAGACATTTTAGCGCCACTGTGGTAACAGCTCCCTGCACATAACACATCACTCTTGAAGCCACAGTGCTGTCACACTCCCAACTCGCAAACATCCTTTTCTCTGATCTCAGGTAAGAGAGAGAGGATTTGTTAAGAGGGACAGTGAGAGAAAAAGAAGGACAATATCTGGATTGATTTCAGGGGGACTGCTCAGTATGAACGAGTTGAGAAAGGTTGGAGATGTCAGTGTTGCTTTGAAAGGCAGATCCAGAGAACATTTACTCAGCTGATCCCAGGTACGGAGGGACTGTCTGATGCGGGAGAGGTTGAGTAGGTCAGGCCCCTGTCCCTGCTGAAGTTTAGGTGACCTTATTGAAGATTCTTAGAGGGACTTAACAGGGGAGATGCGGAGAGAGGTTGTTTCCCCTTATGTGGGAGTGTCTGGGACCAGAGAAGCATCATCTCAGAATAAGGGAGGTCACCCATTGAAGATGGAGATGAGGAGGAACTTCTTCTCTCCGAGCAGAGTCGATCTGTTGAATTTTTTTACCGTCTAGGCTGGGTCGTCGAGTCTATTGAAGGCTGAGATTTTGAATCAGGAAGGGGAATGGAGGGCGATTGGGGCAGAAAGGTACCAGTGACTGACCATTGTGTCCCACCTTGATCTCTCTCAGACTCTCTGGCTGTGCTCCCCTGCCACCATTAGGATCAGAGAAGCAAGAAACACCAGACTGAGTCACTGACTGAATGCATGCCCCAAACAGACAGGGCACAGCGATGGAGATCCTCACCACTCTCCTGCTGCTCGGTACGTACCTCCAGCTTTTATCACCATTTCCGAGTGGCCGCAAGGGATAAATCCGTCACTCGGCTCCTGCCCTCAGCTCAGTGCACAACCAGAATGTGAACAGACACACTCCCATCCAGACTGTGGACAGATAGCATTGCATATGTGTGCTGGCATTTCCCAGACTGTTTAACAAATGCAGTCTCTCAGTCACACTCCCTCTTTGTCTCTCTCTGACTCTCTCGCACGCTCTGTCTCTCTCTCGCACGCTCTGTCTCTCTCTCGCACGCTCTGTCTCTCTCTCGCACGCTCTCACACACTCTCTCTCACAGTCTCGCTGACACTCTCTCTCACATACTGTCTCATATACTCTCTCTGATTCTGTCTCTCTTACATATACTGTCTCTTCCATACACTCTGTCTCTCACACACACACTCTTATACACTCTCTCTACCATATACTCTCTTTCATACACTATCTCGCTCACACTCTCTCACACACTGTCTCACACCTCTTTCATGCATGTGGGAGAGACCAGAGAGAGACTATGAGAGAGAATGTGTGTGAGAGAGAATGTGCTAAAAAGATAGAGATTGCTTGAGAGAATTGTGTCTGTGGAAAGCCCCTCTGCTTCCCTTTGCCAGGTTTCTCATTGATTCCGAATGGTTTCGATCTCTTGGAGACAGTGTCAGTGAACGGGATAAAGAGATACTGGGGAAATCCCTCAGGGGCCAGTCACTATGTTCTGTTCAGTCACTTGAATCTGATGTATTTCTGAAAAGGAAATGAATTTTGTCAAACGCTGCAATGATCAATGAACTTTGTAAACATGGTGTGTATGACACAACTTGACATGTAAATCCAGACACACGGGAAATACATGATTCTTATCAGTGCACAAGTATGGAAATGTTTGTGTGTATGTATGTGAGAGAGAAACTGTGTGGGGACAAAGAGATCGTGAGGGCACGCGAGAGAGTGTGTGACAAAGAGAGAGCATGAGGGAGAGAGAGAGAATGTGAGCCAGAGAGTGAGTGTGAGAGAGTCAGAGAGGGTGCGCGGTGTGGATGAGAGTTTGTGTGCGTTTGTGTGTCTGTATGTGAGTCACTCAGACAGTCAGTCAATTTGCTAAGTCAGTCGACAATGGAGTCAGAACCTCAGCCTGAGTTTTGGATCTCACCACAGCAGATGATTAAAGTTTGAATTTTTTTTAAAAGCAAAGCTGTATTTAACAAAAAAGAAGCTGATCTAATGGAAATCATTGTCAATTATCAGGAAAAGCCCATTTGGTTCACTGTGTCCTTCAGGGAAGGAATCTGCTATCTTTACCTGGTCTGGTCTACATGTGAATCCAGACCCACCCCAAAATGGTTGACTCTTAATCACGTGTGGGCAATTAGGGACATGCAATAAATGCTGGTCCAGCCAGTGATGCCCATATCTCATGAATGTATAAAAAGAGAGTATGTGCTTGTGAATGTATGTGTGTGAATTAATTTGTGCAATTAAATTTAGACTTTGGAAAACAAGGACAAAAGTTTTGTTCAAAAGCAGCAAAACATGAATGAGCATAAAATTACGGGGAACATAAAAACTGACTGTACAAGCTTCTGGAAGCACGTGAAGAGAAAAGAATTGTGAAGAAAATCATAGGTCCCTTACAGTTAGAATCTGGGGGATATTATAATGGCAGAAGGTTTGAAAACACAATTTGGTTATGTCTTCCTCAAAAGAGGAAAAGTGAGCTCCCAGAAAATGCTGGGGAACCAAGGTCTAGTGAGAGGAAGGAACTGAAAGGAATCAATGTTAGTAGGGAAACAGTGTTGGGGAAATTGATGGGATTGAAGGCTGCTAAATCCCCAGGGACTAATAATCCATATCTCAGTATGCTTAAGGAACTGGAACTGGAACTAGATGAGGCAATGGTCGAGTGGTATTATTGCTGGACTGTTAATCCAGGGACCCAAACAACATTCTGGGGACCCGGGTTCAAAACCTGCTATGGCAGATGGTGGAATTTGAATTCAATAATATCTAGAATTAAGAATCTAATGATGACCATGAAAACATTGTCGATTGTCAGAAAATCCCCTCTTGCCTCCTTTCGGGAAGGAAACTGCCATCCTTACCTAGTTTGGCCTACATGTGACTCCAGACCCACAGCGATGTGGTTGACTCTGAACTGCCCTCTAAGCAATTAGCGATGGGCAATAAATGCTGCCTAGCCAGCAATGCCCTCATCTCATGAATGAATTTAAAAAAACTAGACAAAATGAGGGCATTGTTGGTCATGTTCTAAGATTCTGTAGGCTCTGGAACAGTTTGCACATATTGGAGGGGAGCTAATGCAACCCCTCTGTTTAAAAAGGAGGCAGAAAGACAAAAATAAAGTGGAGTATTATCGACCAGATAGCCAAACATCGGTTTGTAGGGGAAATTCTGGAATCAATTATAAAAGATGTGATAACAGAACACTTAAAAAGCTTTAAAAGGATTGGAAAAAGCCAGAATGGGGCTATGAAAGGCAAATGAATCTTAATAAATTGACTGGTGCTTTCTGAGGGTCAAAGGATGGATGAGAGAAAACCAGTCGATGTCGCATATTTGTTTTTTTCAGAAGACTTTTGGTAGAAGATTCCTGTGCAAAGTGCAAAATACAAGGGATTGAGGATATTATGTTGATGTCGATTGAGAATTGTTTCCTGTCTGTCAACCAGAGTGTGAATAAATGGCTCTTTTTTACCGAGAGGCAAGTCGTGACGAGTGGGATATCACAGGGATCAGCACTTGGGGCCCAGCCACTCTCAATATATATTAGTGACCTGGATGAGGGAGCAAAATGCATCAGTTCCAGATTTGGTCATGACACAAAACTGGGCAGGATTGTGAGGAGGGCACAATGGAGGTGATTTAGACAAATTGAGTGAGTGGGGCAAACTCATGGCAGATGAAGTACAACATGGCTAAATGTAAAATGATACACTTCAGGTGTGGAGAAACAGAAAGCATATATGATTGAAATGTGATACATTGGGAAGTGTGGATGTACAAAGGGATCAGAGTGTCAATAAAAGTACACGTGCAGGTCCAGCCAGTAATTAGGAAGGCAAATGGGACATTGGTCTTCATTGCAAGAGGATTACAATTTGGAAATAGGGTTATCTTCCTGCAGTTATACAGGGTCTCGGTGAGACCACACCTGAAGTATTGTGTGCAGTTTTGGACCCCTACTGAGGAAAGGATATCCTTTCCAGAGAAGGAGTGAAGCAGAAGTTCACTAAGCTGATAGCAGGGATGGCAAGATTGTCCTATTGATTTGAATGGGAGCTATATTCGCTAGAGTTTAGAAGGAGAAGAAGAAGGCGAGG
>NW_025965689.1:818027-832509 GCF_021869965.1 Rhincodon typus
TATGTGTGTATATGTGTTCTGTTTGTTTTGTATTCATTTGTGAAATGTGGGCTTTGCTGGATGACCAGCATTTATTGTCCGTCCCTCGTTGCCCAGACCAATACCTTGAAGAACCAACGTGACAACAGGATATTCTATATGGGACATTTTGCCATGAGAAACAATGCATTAGCAATCTTGTTATGTGCAGGTCACTTGGGGAAGAGTGACCATAATATGACATCATTCTTCATTGAGGTGAAGAGCCAAGTAGTTGAACTGGAAGCTAGGATCCTGAATGTAAATGAAGGGAACTATGAGCACGAGAGGCACAAATTGAAAAGGATGGATTGTGGAGTCATACTAAAGTGGTTGATGGTGGATAGGACGTGATTCATGCTTAAAGATAGTACCCTCGAATTACAACAATTATTCATTTCTGTCTGACAAATGGAAAAGGGGGAAAAGTGGCTCAACAATGGGTTAAAAAAGAGATTAGGTAGAACCAAATAGCAGAGATGTAAAATTGCCTAAGGATTGGGAACATTTTAGAAATCAGCAAAAAGAGGAAAATAAATCTCGAGTGGAAAAAAGTGTTGGAGAGGAAAATTGCTGTGAGCATAGAAATTAGCTATAAAAATGTCTATAAATATGTGAGAACAAGGAGTTTATAAAGGTAGATGTAGGGCAGGTGGAGTGATACTGGGGAACAAAGAAATGGCGGAAGATTTGAACAAATATTTTGCTGCTGTCTTCACAAAAGAGGGCTCCAGTAAGTGCCCATAAATGTTAGAGAACAAATATTAGGGTTGAGTGAGTGGGCCAGTGTGAATGGGATCAGTATTAGGAAGGAAGAAGTGCTGGGGTAAGTAACAGGGTTAATGACTGACAAACCACTGGAACCTGATCATCCATATTCCAGAGTAGTGAATGAAGTTACCCTGGAAACATTAGATGCATTGATAATCATCCAAAATTCTGTAGTCACTGAAGCATTTCCTACACGTTGCTGCTCTCTTTCATTTTATATATCCATAGAAGCTCTTTCTGTATATTTTTATGTTTTTTAACATCTTACTTTTCTGATCATTTTTTTCTGTTTTTAAACATCATCTGCGTCTTCCTGAAAGATGTCCAATTCTCTGACCTACCTCCACACTTTGCTGCTTTGTCTACCTTAAGTTTTGAATTGGACAATGCTCACTTACCACCTTTTGTTAGCCACAGGTAATTCCGCTTTCTTGTTGGGTTCTGCTTTTTGACCTGAATTTATTTATTTATTTATTTTTTTCTCTGCTGGTGTTGAAACTTCTGCTTCCAAATCTGACACTGCTTATCCATGGAGATTGCCCTTAGTCTCTTTTTGTAGCCCCCTCTTGTGGTGATTGGAACAATGTCAGCCAGCTGGACCTCATAGAATATGAGTTCCCTGTTTGGGGCTATTAACCTGGCCCTGTCAGGGAAGACCTGGCTCACAGATATAAACAGGAGTGTCAGGGATTCTGCTCATTCTGAGAGCCAGCTCTGTGCTGGCTGGTTCAGTGTCATGTACTAAGCACATGTAAATAAAGGTGACTTGGTGATGGGATATCAGCCTTCATTTAGTTATTTTAGTGATGACTGAGAAACACGCCCTGAAGAGATTCGCTCACAACAATTGTCTTTGAATTGGGGTAAGGATTTCTGGCATCATGCTGCTATTTGGGAAGCTTGACTTGTTCGATTCAGTGGCCAAAGACTTATCTGATTATATAGTTATTGTTTCCGGGCAAATAACATTGGGACAGATGAACAACGAGTGATTCTCCTGACAGGTTGTGGACCCATGGCAATATTGGTTATTCGGAGCCCAACTTTCCCAGAGGCACCAGATACTAAAATCTTTCAAGAGTTTACAAATTTAGCTGAGGAATATTACAACCCAAGCTACAACTAATTCTGAGTTGCTATTCAACAGTTTGAGTATCAGGGAATTCATATTGGGATTTTTTTTAAGAGGTTAAGATGACTGGCAGAGGTGTGTGATTTTGATTTAAACCTAAGTGAGATTATGAGAGACAGTTGTTATGTAGGATTAATGACATGACCACGCAAAAGCACCTACAAGCTGAAGCCCAATGAGACTTCAGACAGGCACTACCTTGAGCTTTGTTGTTAGAAAATGTGGAAAGTAGAGCTAACGAGTTACAGGGTATGCTGATAGACATAGACATCCTTGCCAGGCCCACTCAGATTGGGGAATACTGCCTTGAGTGAAGGCAAGTGCATAGCCTCACTTAGGACATATCTTAATTGGAAGGAGCCTCAGTAAGCCCACAGCAAAACCCCAAAACAAAGCCAAGCCTCAGCCAAATGGTTAGAATTTTCTCGAGGATCTGGGCTGGCAGGCCATTGAAGTTACTGCCAGAATGTGGTCTGAAGACAACAAAAGAGTCCCACTAAGCATGAATGGTGTAAGAGAACTCAAAGGCCAGTATCCAGGACTGTGCACACCCTGGAAAATCGACCTACAGCTAGTTTAGAACAAGTAAATTGCTTAGTAATATCCAAATCACAACCAATCCAAATAAATGTCTGGTTAAATGGTCACACGGTTCTAATGGAGGTTGATACTGGTGTGGCTGTATCAATGATGGCAGAACTGGTCTTTACCAAAATTCGCTCTGGACTCCAAACTTTAAGGTTGCATAAGACCTCAGTCAGGCTGAGACCCTATACGGAGGAACCCCTATGGTTTAAGGGTACCACTTTGGTCTAGGTCTCTATGAGAAACAATTTGTTCAGTTACCACTGATTGTGCGAAAGGTCATAGGCCCAAGTTTGACGGGGCGAAATTGGTTGAGAAAGATTCAACTTGATTGGCTGTACATTTTTCGATTAGAAAATGGTTGCCTGAGTGAAGTCCTAATTAAATACCTGGATGTTTTTCAGGGAAGCCTGGGGACTGTCAAAGGGGCCAGGCCACCTGACATGTTGACCAAGATGCAATTTCACGATTTTGCAAGGCCCACACAGTGCTATTTGCCTTATGGGCAAAAGTAGAGGCAGAAATCAGGAGGCTGGAAAGCAAAGGAATTGCCCAACCAGTATAGTTTGCGTTACGGGCAGCATTGGTTTTACCAATTATGAAGCCCGACGGGTTGTTTAGCCTTTTGTGGGGATTTCAAAGAAACAATAAACCAGTTTTCACAGATGGATAAATACCCAATCCCTCACATAGAGGGCTTATACACAAAACCCATCGGGGCGATGGGGGGAGCGGGGAGGGTGTGGTGGCTGTCCTTCACAAAGCTGGACATGAGCCATGGGTACCTGCAATTGCAATTAGATGAGGATTCCCTGACCTATGCTACAATTAATACCCATAAGGGTTTGCACCAATACACCAAACTGCCTTTTGGGGCATCATCAGCCTGTGCCATTTTCCAGTGGACGATGGAAAACTTTCTACAAGGTCTACCCCAGTTCGCCATTTATCTGGATAATGTGCTAATGACCGGGAAGAGCATTTAGTGAACTTGGACATAGTACTTTCGCATTTCTCCCAGGTGTGTGTATGCCTTAGGACAGAAAAATGTGTGTTCCAGCCACCCCAAGTAACCTACTTGGACGCCAGAGTTGATAAGACTGAGTTACACCCACTGGTAGATAAAGTGAGCATGATCAGAGGTAGCTGGCTCTCACACTGTACCAGAGCGTAGGTATTTCCTTGGTGAATGATTACAGAATATTTATACATTACCTGGCCTCCATCCTGGCACCCTTACATTTGCTCCTGAAAAAGGGTCAGTTTATGAAATGGTATCATAGTGAAGACGTACTCTTATAGGAAGTGAAAAATCAGCTATAATTGTCTAAGGTGTTGGCACACCATGATCTCAGGCAAGATGTGGTGCTGACATGCGATGCCTCCCTGTACGGTATTCGGGTACTGTTGGCTCTTCGGTGGCCCAGCAGAGAGAAATACCCGATAGTGTATGCATCCCGAACTTTGGCTGATGCCAAGTGAAGATATGCCCAGGTTGAGAATGACAGTTTGGTGCTCATCTTTGGTGTGAGAAAGTTTCACCAATATCTTTACAGATGTAAATGTCTAATAGTAATGGACCACAAACCCCTGCTCGGGCTATTTGAAGAGCACAGGGCCGTGCCACTGATGGCTTCAGGCTGAATTTAGTGGTGGGCTCTAATGCTAAGTGCATATAATCTTAAATTGGAAAACCATCTGGCCAGCTAAGTAGCAAATGCGGATGCAGTGAGTAACCTCCCACTGGAAGATATGCTGCTGAAAGTGCCATCACTGGAGGTGTCCATAATGGCTTTAAATTTTCTGAACACACTTCTAGTCACAGCTGAAAAGATCAGACTTCGTTTTCAGAAAGATCCAGTCCTGGCAAAACTGGACCAGCTGCTGGTGTTGGGGGAAGCCAGAGGGCAATCACAACCAGAATTAAAACCTTTTTGGGCCTGGAGAGACCAGATCACAATACAGGATGGCAATATTATTATGGGGAGCAAGAGTGATTGTCCTGAGCAAAGGTCACTGCCAGATACGGCTGAATTCCACCAAGGTCATTCCAAGGGTTTTGAAATTGAAGGTGAACCTCATAGAGTATGAATTCCCAGATTAGGGCTGTTATCCTGGTCCGATCAGGGAGCCCTATAAACAGGAATGGTGGGGGTTCTGTTCAATCTGCGAGCTGGTTCAGTGTCAAGGACTGTCTATGTGTGGATAAAGGGTGACTTAGTGATGGGATACCAGCCTCTGTGGAGTTATTTCACTCTTGTTATTAACTGTTCGACTAAGGGGAACAGTTGCTTCCTATTCACCCTGTCCATATCCCTCATAATCTTACACACGTCGATCAGGTCCCCGCTCAGCCTTCTTTGCTTGAAAGAAAACATCCGGAGTTTATCCAGCCTCTCTTCATCACTGAAATACTCCATCCAGGCAATGTCCTGGGGAATCTCCTCTGCACCCCCTTCAGAACAAAGACACCCTTCCTATAGCGCAGAGACCGGACTGCACAGAATGCTCCAGCTGTGGACTCCCCAATGTCCTGTAAACCTCTAACATCACTTTTCCGCTCTTATAATCTATACCTCAACTGAGGAGATGATGGCCTACTGATATTATCACTCAACTGTCAATACAGAGCCCCAGATCATGCCTGGGAACCCTGGTTCAAATCCTGCTGGGGCAGATAAAAATATCTGGAGTTACAAGTCTAATGATGACTGTGAATCCATTATTGGAAAAATCCATTTGGTTCACTAATGTCCCTGAGGCCAGGAAAATGCCATCCTTACCTGGCCTGGCCTCCATGTGACCCACAGTAATCTGGCCAATTAGGGTGGGCAATAAATGCTGCATAATCAGCGACACCCTCATCCCATGAATGAATTAAAAAGAATAAAGGCAAGTGTCCTGTATGCCGCCTTAACTGCTCTATTAATCTGTCCTGCCACCTTCAGGGATCTGCAGAGATTCCTCTGAGCTCCCTAGTGTCCTGCCACTAAATGCAATTTGTGATTGCCAAGGGTATAAAACAGTATTTTGTGGATGTTTCCTCATGCAGGACAATCTGGAACAAGAGGTCATTGTTTCAGGAGAAAGTGGTGGGCAGATTGATAATCGAGATGAGGAAGAGTGGCTTCGATCCCATTTTGCCCTAAAAACTGGAGCTGGGCAGAGCGGATGGGGTGGGGGTAGGGGGCTTGATGTCAAAGCTGATCCAGCTCGTAAAAGAAACAGGAATATGGTGGAGGAGAGAGGTGTAGATTTAAAGTGAGCTACAAATGGAGCAAGTTGGGGTGAAGTGAGGAAGAAATGTTTCCATCGAGCAAGGAGTCTGTAATGCACTGCCTGGAAATGTGTGGCAGAGGCTGTTTCAATTTGAGAAGGGTGGTCAGACGGGGAGTCAGATAGGAGTGGGCCATGCAGGGATCTAGTGGTTGGGGGCATTAGATAATTGAGCCCTGGGGCCTAGAATGGGTACAAAGGACCGAACAACCTTCTCCTGTTCCCATGATATATCTGGGCCTCCATGATTGGGCCTCCTGGGCCATTTTGCAAAACAGAACACGCTGGTGTCAGAGAGTTGACAGTCCTTTCCTCAGGGGTAGGGGATTGGAGCACTACTTAACCTCCTATTGACTTTTGGGAACATTCGATATTGGCGTCCTCCCATCTCAACAGAGGAGAAAGAGAGAGAATGGGGGGGGATATGGACCCCTGACAGAACCAATTCCCCAATCTCTCCATGTCCACCTTCACTGCTGTTTGAATCAAATGAACATGCTGATTAAGGAAGGGAAAGTCTATGGTACCTACCTTCCAGAATTTCTGTTAACACCTGCTTCCCCACCAGCATCGCACGCTCCCCACTACCCTACAACCACCGGACCATCATTACTTCCTGACAAAGTCCACTTGCCCATTCTATTTAATGATTCACAGAGCTCTGAGCTATTCTCCTGTTATCGACCAGACCACATCCCCCAAAGTATATTAGAAATAGTCAGACTCAACTTTTTAAAAAATATATAAAAAATTAGAGTGTAAGGTGCTATGTTCCAGATACGCTTGCCTTCATCAGTCTGTGCATTTAGTAGATGGGTAGAGATGTCATATTACGGTTGTACAGGACATCGGTGAGGCCACATTTGGAGTACTGCATACAATTCTGGTCGCCCTGCTATAGAAAAGATGTTATTAAACTGGAATGGGTGCAGAAAAGATTTACAAGGCTGTTATCGGGACTGGGGAATCTGAGTTATAAGGAGAGGCTGGTTAGACTGGGGCTACTTTCCCTGGAGTGTCAGAGGATGAAGGGTAGTGTTAGAGGTTTACAAAATCATGAGGGGCACAGATAAGATAAACAGCCAAAATCTTTTTTTCCCCATGGTGGGAAGTTCAATACGAGAGGGCAGAGGTTTAAGGTGAGAGGGGAAAGATTTAAAAGGGACCCGAGAGGCAACGTTTTCGCACAGAAGGTGGTGCGTATATGGAACAAGCTAGCAGAGGAAGTGATAGAGGTGGGTACAGTTACAATGTCGTGGTTGGTGGGCTCACGAGCTGGTTTGTTGATCCGCAGACATTTCATTACCCTGCTGGGTAACATCATCAGTGCAGCCTCTGATGAAGCGCTGTTCTGTTTTCCCACCTGTTATTAAAACTCTGGTGTCCGCCCGGCTGGATTACCTCACTTCCGGTTTTTCTTCGCAATGGAATGTATATGGGGTTGAGCTGTATGTGTTTGTTGATAGCTTTCTTTTTGGAGTACCAGGCTTCTAGGAATTCCCGTGCCTGTCTCTGCTTCGCTTGTCCCAGGATTTTGGCGATGATAATACTCACTCATCTCTATCCACATGGATGAGGAGAACCACCAATTCAACTGGGACAATGCCAAAATCCTGGGACAAGCTAAGCAGAGACAAGCACGGGAATTCCTAGAAGCCTGGCACTCCATGAAGAAAGCCATCAATAAACACAGAACTCGACCCCATATACACTCCACTACGAAGGAAAACCGGAAGTGACGCAATCCAGCTCAACGGATTCCAGAGTTTAAAAACCAGGCGGGAAAACACAGCGGCACTTCATCAGAGGCTGCACTGATGATGTGACCCAGCAGGGTAATGAAACATCTGCGGAACAATGAACCAGCTCAGCGAGCCAACTAACCGCAACACCCACAACCCGAGCTACAAATCTACTCCAAAACAGTTACAATATTTAAAAGACATTCAGAAAGGTATATGGATAGGATAGGTTTAGAGGGATATAGGCCAAATGTAGGCAAATGGGACCAGTTCGGTTTGGGAAACAGGGTCAGCACAGAAGAGTTGGGCCAAAGTGTCTGTTTCTGTGCTTTAAGACTGTCTGATTTGATTGGTCCACTCGTAAACATGAGTGAAACAAACTTTATTCTGATAGCACTATTAAAATATAACAGAAAGAAGAACTTGTGTAACTTTACTCTATTGAAATATTTAACCACTAATCAGCAACTGTTCCAATATAGATAGAATCCCATACATACACCCTTTGGCAAAAATGCAATTCAGTAATGATTCTCGTTATGATTCTCACATGCTGCCTCTCTGCAGTCCAGAAGAAAGGAACAATCTTCCTGTTTTGATTTTTAAGAGAGAGCCTTGCTGTCTAAGACTTCACTCTAACAGCAGAGAACTCCAGCTTTTGGCTCAGCAGCCAGCCAGCAGAAATCTTCAACTAACTAAAAAAAACATCCTGGGTCTGTGGAAACCTGACCCTGCCAACTCATGATTGTTTTGTCTTTTGTTTCAACAGAACACCTAGGGAGAACTCAAAAGCCGTTTACCAATTGCCTGTCTGAATGAGACATTTTAGCGCCACTGTGGTAACAGCTCCCTGCACATAACACATCACTCTTAAAGCCACAGTGCTGTCACTCTCCCAACTCGCAAACATCCTTTTCTCTGATCTCAGGTAAGAGAGAGAGGATTTGTTCAGAGGGACAGTGAGAGAAAAAGAAGGGCAATATCTGGATTGATTTCAGGGGGACTGCTCAGTATGAACGAGTTGAGAAAGGCTGGAGATGTCAGTGTTGCTTTGAAAGGCAGATCCAGAGAACATTTACTCAGCTGATCCCAGGTACGGAGGGACTGTCTGGTGAGGGAGAGGTTGAGTAGGTCAGGCCCCTGTCCCTGCTGAAGTTTAGGTGACCTTATTGAAGATTCTTAGAGGGACTTAACAGGGGAGATGCGGAGAGAGGTTGTTTCCCCTTATGTGGGAGTGTCTGGGACCAGAGAAGCATCATCTCAGAATAAGGGAGGTCACCCATTGAAGACGGAGATGAGGAGGAACTTCTTCTCTCCGAGCAGAGTCGATCTGTTGAATTTTTTTACCGTCCAGGCTGGGTCGTCGAGTCCATTGAAGGCTGAGATTTTGAATCAGGAAGGGGAATGGAGGGCAATTGGGGCAGAAAGGTACCAGTGACTGACCATTGTGTCCCACCTTGATCTCTCTCAGACTCGCTGGCTGTGCTCCCCTGCCACCATTAGGATCAGAGAAGCAAGAAACACCAGACTGAGTCACTGACTGAATGCACGCCCCAAACAGACAGGGCACAGCGATGGAGATCGTCACCACTCTCCTGCTGCTCGGTACGTACCTCCAGCTTTTATCACCATTTCCGAGTGGCCGCAAGGGATAAATCCGTCACTCGGCTCCTGCCCTCAGCTCAGTGCAGAACCAGAATGTGAACAGACACACTCACATCCAGACTGTGGACAGATAGCATTGCATATGTGTGCTGGCATTTCCCAGACTGTTTAACAAATGCAGTCTCTCAGTCACACTCCCTCTTTGTCTCTCTCTGACTCCGTCGCACGCTGTGTCTCGCCATCGCACGCTCTGTCTCTCTGTCGCTCTCACACACTCTCACAGTCTCGCTGACCCTCTCTCTCACATACTGTCTCATATACTCTCTCTGATTCTGTCTCTCTTACATATACTGTCTCTTCCATACACTCTGTCTCTCACACACACACTCTTATACACTCTCTCTCCCATATACTCTCTTTCATACACTATCTCGCTCACACTCTCTCACACACTGTCTCACACCTATTTCATGCATGTGGGAGAGACTATGAGAGAGAACGTGTGTGAGAGAGAATGTGCTAAAAAGATAGAGATTGCTTGAGAGAATTATGTCTGTGGAAAGCCCCTCTGCTTCCCTTTGCCAGGTTTCTCATTGATTCCGAATGGTTTCGATCTCTTGGAGACAGTGTCAGTGAACGGGATAAAGAGATACTGGGGAAATCCCTCAGGGGCCAGTCACTATGTTCTGTTCAGTCACTTGAATCTGATGTATTTCTGAAAAGGAAATGAATTTTGTCAAACGCTGCAATGATCAATGAACTTTGTAAACATGGTGTGTGTGACACAACTTGACATGTAAATCCAGACACATGGGAAATACATGATTCTTATCAGTGCACAAGTATGGAAATGTTTATGTGTGTATGTATGCGAGAGAGAAACTGTGTGGGGACAAAGAGATTGTGAGGGCACGCGAGAGAGTGTGTGGCAAAGAGAGAGCATGAGGGAGAGAGAGAGAATGTGAGCCAGAGAGTGAGTGTGAGAGAGTCAGAGAGGGTGCGCGGTGTGGATGAGAGTTTGTGTGCGTTTGTGTGTCTGTGTGAGAGTCACTCAGACAGTCAGTCAATTTGCTAAGTCAGTCGACAATGGAGTCAGAACCTCAGCCTGAGTTTTGGATCTCACCACAGCAGATGATTAAAGTTTGAATTTTTTTTAAAAGCAAAGCTGTATTTAACAAAAAAGAAGCTGATCCAATGGGAATCACTGTCAGTTATCAGGAAAAGCCCATTTGGTTCACTGTGTCCTTCAGGGAAGGAATCTGCTATCTTTACCTGGTCTGGTCTACATGTGACTCCAGACCCACCCCAAAATGGTTGACTCTTAATCACGTGTGGGCAATTAGGGACATGCAATAAATGCTGGTCCAGCCAGTGATGCCCATATCTCATGAATGTATAAAAAGAGAGTGTGTGCTTGTGAATGTATGTGTGTGAATTAATTTGTGCAATTAAATTTAGAGTTTGGAAAACAAGGACAAAAGTTTTGTTCAAAAGCAGCAAAACGTGAATGAGCATAAAATTACAGCGAACATAAAAACTGACTGTACAAGCTTCTGGAAGCACGTGAAGAGAAAAGAATTGTGAAGAAAATCATAGGTCCCTTACAGTTAGCATCTGGGGGATATTATAATGGCAGAAGGTTTGAAAACACAATTTGGTTATGTCTTCCTCAAAAGAGGAAAAGTAAGCTCCCAGAAAGTGCTAGGGAACCAAGGTCTAGTGAGAGGAAGGAACTGAAAGGAATCAGTGTTAATAGGGAAATAGTGTTGGGGAAATTGATGGGATTGAAGGCTGCTAAATCCCCAGGGACTAATAATCCATATCTCAGTATGCTTAAGGAACTGGAACGAGATGAGGCAATGGCCTAGTGGTATTATTGCTGGACTGTTAATCCAGGGACCCAAACAACATTCTGGGGACCCGGGTTCAAAACCTGCCATGGCAGATAGTGGAATTTGAATTCAGTAATATCTAGAATTAAGAATCTAATGATGACCATGAAAACATTGTCGATTGTCAGAAAATCCCCTCTTGCCTCCTTTAGGGAAAGAAACTGCCATCCTTACCTAGTTTGGCCTACATGTGACTCCAGACCCACAGCAATGTGGTTGACTCTGAACTGCCCTCTAAGCAATTAGCGATGGTCAATAAATGCTGCCGAGCCAGCAATGCCCTCATCTCATGAATGAATTTAAAAAAACTAGACAAAATGAGGGCATTGTTGGTCATGTTCTAAGATTCTGTGGGCCCTGGAACAGTTCGCACATATTGGAGGGGAGCTAATGCAACCCCTCTGTTTAAAAAGGAGGCAGAAAGACAAAAATAAAGTGGAGTATTATCGACCAGATAGCCAAACATCGGTTTGTAGGGGAAATTCTGGAATCAATTATAAAAGATGTGATAACAGAACACTTAAAAAGCATTAAAAGGATTGGAAAAAGCCAGAATGGGCCTATGAAAGGCAAATGAATCTTAATAAATTGACTGGTGCTTTCTGAGGGTCAAAGGATGGATGAGAGAAAACCAGTCGATGTGGTATATTTGTTTTTTCAGAAGACTTTTGATAGAAGATTCCTGTGCAAAGTGCAAAATACAAGGGATTGAGGATACTATGTTGATGTGGATTGAGAATTGTTTCCTGTCTGTCAACCAGAGTGTGAATAAATGGCTCTTTTTACCGAGAGGCAAGTAGTGACTCGTGGGATATCACAGGGATCAGCACTTGGGGCCCAGCCACTCTCAATATATATTAGTGACCTGGATGCGGGAGCAAAATGCATCAGTTCCAGATTTGGTCATGACACAAAACTGGGCAGGATTGTGAGGAGGGCACAATGGAGGTGATTTAGACAAATTGAGTGAGTGGGGCAAGCTCATGGCAGATGCAGTACAACATGGCGAAATGTAAAATGATACACTTCACTTCAGGTGTGGAGAAACAGAAAGCATATATGATTGAAATGGTGATACACTGGGAAGTGTGGATGTACAAAGGGATCAGAGTGTCAATAAAAGTACATGTGCAGGTCCAGCCAGTAATTAGGAAGGCAAATGGGACATTGGTCTTCATTGCAAGAGGATTACAATTTGGAAGTAGGGTTGTCTTACTGCAGTTATACAGGGTCTCGGTGAGACCACACCTGGAGTATTGTGTGCAGTTTTGGTCCCCCTGCTGAGGAACGGATATCCTTTCCAGAGAAGGAGTGAAGCAGAAGTTCACTAAGCTGATAGCAGGGATGGCAAGATTGTCCTATCTGGAGAGATTGATTTGAGTGGGAGCTATATTCGCTAGAGTTTAGAAGGAGAAGAAGAAGGCGAGGGGCAAGGCTTAAAGGTGGTGGACAAGGCAAGTTTTTTTACACAGAGGGTGGTGGGTGCCTGGAACTCTCTGCTGGTGGAAGGAGTGGAAGCAGATACTATAGTGACTTTTAAAGGACGTCTTGACAAATACATGAACAGGATGGGAATAGAGGGATACGGTCCCCTGAAGGGTAGGGGGTTTTAGTTGTGACAGGCAGCATGTCCGTACAGGCTTGCAGGGCCAAAGGGCCTGTTCCTGTACTGTAATTTCCTTTGTTCTTTGTTCTTTGAGAAGAGGGGATCAGATTGAAAATTCTACCAGTGCTGGACAGACTAGATGCAGAGAGTATGTTTCCCCCTGATTAAGAGGAGTCTAGGACCAGGGAGGTGCAGTCTAAAGGAGATGGAGTAGGGCTGAGATGAGGAGAAATATCTTCTCCCAGAGGGGAGTGGGCCTGTAAAATTCTCAGCCACAGAATGATGTGGAGGGTGGGTCAAAAATAAATCTGAGGAGATAAATAATTGTCTGGCTTTGAGAAGAACCAAGTGGAATGAAGACAAAGTGGGATGTAGGATTAATACATAGGTGCATTTTAGAGCATAACTTTTAGGCAGAGCAATTTTCACAGGTAAAACCACTGAATTGTTTTCTCTTTCTTTATGGCTTTGAGATAGAGAATCAGCCATGATTCTGTTGAATGGTGTAGCAGGCTTGAGGGGCCGAATGGATGCTTCAATCTCAATCTCATTAATAATCGGCGTGTCTTTTTTAAAAAATGAATTCATTCACAGGATGTGGGCATTGTTGGTTGGGCCCGGCATTAATTACCTTCACTTTTTATTCCATATTTTTATAGAATTCCATTTTTGCTCTCTGCACATGATGGGAATTAAATACAGGTCCCTCGAACTTTTCTCTCCCCCTTTCTCTCTCTCTCTCTTTCTGACCCATCTCCCTATCTCAGTCTCCCCTCCCATTTTCTCTCTGTCTCCCAACTCTCTCTCTTCTTTTTCTTGCTCCCACACTCATTCTCTCTTTATCCATCCTCTCTCTCTTCATCTTTCTTTCTTCTATCTGTCTCTCCCTATCCATCACACTCTTTATCACTGGATCTCTCTCTCTGTCTCCCTCTAAACACCCTATCACTGTCTCTCTTTCTCTCATCTTTTTCTTTCTCTCCCTCCCTCTCTTTCCCTCTCACTGTCATTCTTTGTTATGCTCTCTCTACCCTACCCCCTCTCTCTTCCTTCCTTTTCCTCTCACTCTATTTCCCTCATCCTGTCCCTTTTGTTCTATTTTTTTTTTGTCTAGCCACCCCTTCTCCATGTCTCTCGCATACTGTCCCTCCCTCTCAGACTTTCCTTCCTTCTCTACCTTCTGTCTTGTTCTCCTATCTCTCTCTTTTCCATCTCTCACTTACTCTTCCTCTGCCTCCCTCTCCCTTTCTCCCCCTCTCTCTATCCTCCTTTCTATTTTTCTTTCCCTCTGTCTCTCTCTCTCCCTCTCCCTCCATGACTGTCCCTCCTTCTCTCTCTTTCGTTAGCCCTCTTATGTCTCTGTCTCTCTCTTTCTCTCCCTCCCTCACTCTCTGCTTTCCTTGATCTGTATCCCTTCCATTTCTGTCTGTTTCTGCCCCTTTCACACACACATGCCCACACTCTCACACATGAATACACACAGTCTCTCTCTCACACCTACACACATATACATGCATGCCTACGCTCTTTCACACACACAATGCACACATCTCTCTTTCTCACATACACAGATTCTACTCTCACGTGCGTACACACACAAACACACAGACTCCTCTCACTGACACACAGATACCTCTCTCTCTTGCTCGTTCTCTCACACACTTCTCACACACACACAGACTCCTCTCTCTCACATACATAAACACACAGGCACAGAACCCCTCTCTCAAACAGACCCCTCTCTCTCTCTCACCCACACACACACACGCTCACGCGCATACACATGCTCACGCACATACACACGCTCACACACACACACATTCTCCCTCTCACACACACACATTCTCCCTCTCAC
>NW_025965689.1:832519-833761 GCF_021869965.1 Rhincodon typus
ACATTCTCCCTCTCACACACACACATTCTCCCTCTCACACACACACAGAGATTCCTCTCTCATACACACACAAATACAGACTTCTGTCTCACACATGCAAACCTTCCTCTCACACACAAAACATCCTCTCTCTCTCTCAGATACATACACACAGACTCCTCTCTATCTCTCACTCTCTCTCTCTCGCGCACACACACCCACATTCTCTCCCTCGCTCACACACATGCACATTCTCTCTCTCACATACTTTTGTTCACGCACACACCCACACAATTTTTCTCATGTGCGCACACACACATGCACTTTTGCTCTCACGTTGTTACAGACATGACGTCAACAAGTGAGCCTAATTATGCATCACCACTGAACAAATGAAAATAAAAGCTATCATGTTAAAGCATTTGATCAGCAGTTGGCCATTCACCCCATCGAGTCTGCTCCACCATTCCATGAGATCGTGTCTGATCTGATCATCCTCAACTCCACTTTTCCCTCTGACCCTTGATTCCCTTCCTGATTAAAAATCTCTCCAGCTCAGCCCTGAATCTACTTCCCAATCGCGTTTCTTTTGGACGATGGGAAAGACATCTCCAGACTTTGTTAATAAAATTTCAGGATGGAGGACAAATACATAGGTGCATTTTAGAGCATGAATTTTAGGCAAATCAATTTTCAAAGGTAAAACCACTCAATTGTTTTCTCTTTGTTGCCATAAAACCCACAAAACTTATCAATTTTATCTAATTGTGTATTTTCAGGGCAAATAATAATTCTACAAATACGACAAGGTATGTTGAGTCCAGTTTGGCTCCACCACATGACATATTGATGAAATCCAAGGTGTCAGGACTCAAGCCAATTTTTACATAATGAATAACAAAGTATTGTGGACGCAGGAGATCTGAAACAACACCGAGAGTGCTGGAGAAACTCAGCAGGTCTGACAGCATCTGTGGAGAGAGAGGGAGAGAGAAAATCAGAGTTAACGTTTCGAGTCCATCACACTCCTGACTCACAGTTATAGAGTCATGGAAATGCACAGCATGGAAACAAACCCTTAGGACCAACTCATCCATGCCGACCAGATGTCCGAAATTAATCTAGTCCCAATTGGCTGTATTTGGCCCATGACCCTCTTAACCCTTCCCATTCACGTACCTATCAGATGTATTTTAAATGTTGTAATTATACCAGACTCCACCACCTCCTCTGGCAGCTCATTCCATACATGCACCACCCTCC
>NW_025965689.1:834261-867161 GCF_021869965.1 Rhincodon typus
GAGTGACAATCTGACCACGACTCCTTTACTTCAGCAGTGCTGTATCCTCCACTATCAACATCTTGGGAGTTACCATGATCCACAAATTGAACAGGACTTGCCATATAAATACAGTGGCTGCAAGAGCAGGTCAAAGGCCGCAAATACTGCAGCAACTAATTTACCTCCTGACTCCCTGAAACCTGTCCACCATCTCCAACAGTCCTGTCAGAAGTGTATCCCCACGTGGTATCCCCACGGTCCCCAGTTGCTTTTCTCAAACTGGGAGTAAAGGGAGTCATTGATGTTTGTTTCTGGGAATCATTGCGAAAAGCAGCGCAAGCGCAATGCTGGCCCTGCCCCCAAAGCTGCTTGTTGCTGACTGAAGGAGCGCATGCGTGAGGCCACCCCCGGCGTTGCCATTGAGGAGCATTGACTCAGTGAGTGGAAGAGGTTTGTTTGAAACAGACCGCAATGGAGAGACCAGCGCCCAGGGAAGCGAGGGTGCAGCAGGCTCCTTCCAGCAGCACATCGAGATGTGAGCCTGGGACACAGAGGGGGCCTCCGAGACCGACATTGATTCGGGCTTAGTTCAGGGAGAACAGGGGTCTGTTTGTAAGAGGCCGAGCGGAGCAGGAACTGGTCCCGGAAGTTGGAGTGAGAGGCCTTTCTCGGGCTGTGTGTGGGCCTGCTAAGGGAGACACAGTGGCAAGAAGCTGCTCGGGGTCATTCTTGTGGTTTTGAAATCTCTAAACACTGATGTAAAATCATTGCTTAGCTTCTGTTTCACGCTGTTTGTTGCGAATTGGCGTTGAATCGTGGAAGAGAAAAACAGTCAGTATATACAAATGTGCTAATCGTGTAAGGGATAAATATAGCAGTCACCGGTTTAAAATTCTCAAGTGAAATGTTTGAAATAGTGCCCGTTGTTCTTCTTTTCAACAGTTAGTGTACTGGGAGCTGGGTATTGAACTGTGTAAGTATTTCATTCATGGAGCTGTATAGGTGTTGGTTAGTTTTGTGACTTATTGAATTGTTTTAGAATTTCACTGAAAGAGACGAGGAGCTCCGGGCGAGAGTGGAACCAGACCCTGCTCGGTTCAACTTGCGGTGCTTAAAAACCAAAGAATAAAAATGACTATGACCTGAATATTGCATTGATCAGTTGATGATTTCATACTCAGTTGATGATTTACAGGAGAAATCTCTTCTGTCTTCCTCTAGGCAATTATTTAATGGACCAAGACAATGTAATCTTTCCTCAGTACAAAGCCAAATGTGACCAGCTGCTTCTACCAACCAGGAGGTATGTTACCGCTGTCAGAGCTGAGAACATTCTTTCCACAGTCACAGTAGATTGAGCCACTCCAGCTCCAAAAAGTTCCATCATTCATAGCCAATTATCATTCACAACATTTGAAGGGGGATAGATCATGTCCTCATCTGAAATATGCAGTCAAGAACTGCATTAAATTCACATCTAGTAAAGGCATTTTTAAAGTGACAATCAAGGTCAACAAATAGATTGTGCTTTTACATCATTACAACAAGGATACATGAAGTAGGTATTGAGTGCAGATAAAGAAGGTACCTTTGACATTATCAGTAACTGAGCAGGACAAAGTTAATCTTTTGATGAATAGTTGTCCTATACTAAGCACAGCAATTAAACATTCTAAATTCCAAATGAACATCTGTTCCAAAGTCTGATACAGAGAGAATGCTTACTGCATGTATGCACACAAAACCACCATTTCACGCACCACCCCTCCACCGACATCCCACATGTGCGCACTCATACACACACATCCCACCTGACTGATTTACAATAATTTGCAAATTTGTTCACCATTCTGACATAAACATTATGATATCTAAAAGCGATAAAGGTCCATATACACTGCAAGTATCAGAAAACTTGACATTTAAACTGATTTCTACTCTCCGATCTCAAGCCTGAGCTCTACAGCACAGAATAAGCCCTTAAGCCCTTTCAAATTATTAAGTCTGCACTGCCCATAAACAACCTATAACAACATCACAATTGACTGAGCTAACGATTCCAATCCCTTTCAGCCAGTATTCTATTTCCATAACTATATCATGGCAGCTGAGAAGCTGCATTCCCAACAATCACTGGAAACTAGTATGGAGAACAGATGAAAAATAGAATGTGCCTGCACTGGGACAATGGGCTGAATGGCCTGTTTCTGTGCTGGACCGAGTCTCTGATTCTGATTTGGGTGATAAGGAAATCACATTCTGCTATATAGGCTATCGATATAAAAAATATCATGCAGCATGGACAGACAGATGTAAAATAATACTCTTTCACAAAGCACCAAAAATGTATGTGTGTGAAACTAAACTAAATGTCTTAGTGATACCACAGAACATTAAAAAAGGAAAGGTCCTTCACTGATGGGCAGGACCAGTATCTGGTACATACATTCCCTATCCAAACAAGAAATTGTGTTGATTCACAATGCTTCTCAAATGAAATTGGCCTCCCCATGTCATCACCCCATCTCCCCTGTTCCCCACCTCCACAGACTTGACAGAAATCTCATAAATCACAAAATGCAGTGATTCAGACCCACTCTCAACACCCTCATAACTACGCTCACAAAATGAATCACAGTCACTGAGAATATCACTGAACGCCAGAGAACCAAGCCACTTTGATACACACGAGGAGAAAGTGATTAGTACAGATTGACAACCTCACTCTCACAGTCACAAAGCAGAAAATGACATGTATAGATCAATTATTAAACTTATATTGGGACATAACTAAAACTTACAGATGTACATTGATAGTGCTCTCACATACTCACTTTGCTGAAATTGACAGAGAGAGAATGGTAATTACTTGTGGGAAGTTCAAGACCAGAGGGCAGAGGTTTAATGTGAGAGGGAAAAGATTTAAAAGGGACCCGAGAGGCAACGTTTTCACACAGAAGGTGGTGCGTATATGGAACAAACTAGCAGAGAAAGTGATAGAGGTGGGTACAGTTACAATGTTGTGGTTGGTTGGCTCACGAGCTGGTTTGTTGTTCCGCAGACATTTCATTACCCTGCTGGGTAACATCATCAGTGTAGTCTCTGATGAAGCGCTGTTATGTTTTCCCACCTGTTATTTAAACTCTGCTGTCCGCCCGGCTGGATTACCTCACTTCCAGTTTTTCTTCGCAATGGAAGGTATATGGGGTTGAGCTGTATGTGTTTGTTGATAGCTTTCTTCGTGGAGTACCAGGCTTCTAGGAATTCCCGTGCCTGTCTCTGCTTCGCTTGTCCCAGGATTTTGGCATTGTCCCAGTTGAATTGGTGGTTCTCCTGATCCATGTGGATTGAGATGAGTGAGTATTATCATATCACTCATCTCAATCCACATGGATAAGGAGAACCACCAATTCGACTGGGACAAAGCCAAAATCCTGGGACAAGCTAAGCAGAGACAAGCACGGGAATTCCTAGAAGCCTGGCACTCCCTGAAGAAAGCCATCAAGAAACACATAGAACTCGACCCCATATCCACTCAATTGCGAAGGAAAACCGGAAGTGAGGCAATCCAGCTCAACGGATTCCAGAGTTTAAAAACCAGGCGGGAAAACACAGCGGCGCTTCATCAGAGGCTGCACTGATGATGTTACCCAGCAGGGTAATGAAACGTCTGCGGAACAATGAACCAGCTCGGCGAGCCAAACAACCACAACACCCACAACCCGAGCTACAAATCTACTCCAAAACAGTTACAATATTTAAAAGACATTCAGACAGGTATATGGATAGGATAGGTTTAGAGGGATATAGGCCAAATGCACGCAAATGGGACTAGTTTGGTTTGGGAAACAGGGTCAGCACAGAAGAGTTGGGCCGAAGTGTCTGTTTCTGTGCTTTAAGACTCTCTGATTTGATTGGTCCACTCGTAAACATGAGTGAAACACACTTTATTCTGATAGCACTATTAAAATATAACAGAAGGAAGAATTTGTATAACTTTACTCTATTGAAATATTTAACCACTAATCAGCAACTGTTCCAATGTAGACAGAATCCCATACATACACTCTTTGGCAAAAATGCAATTCAGTAATGATTCTCAGTTATGAATCTCACATGCTGCCTCTCTGCAGTCCAGAAGAAAGGAACAATCTTCCTGTTTTGATTTTTAAGAGGGAGCATCGCTGTCTAAGACTTCACTCGAACAGCAGAGAACTCCAGCTTTTAGCTCAGCAGCCAGCCGGCAGAAATCTTCAACTAACTAAAAAAAACATCCTGGGTCTGTGGAAACCTGACCCTGCCAACTCATGATTGTTTTGTCGTTTGTTTCAACAGAACACCGAGGGAGAACTCAAAAGCCGTTTACCAATTGCCGGTCTGAATGAGACATTTTAGCGCCACTGTGGTAACAGCTCCCCGCACATAGCACATCACTCTTAAAGCCACAGTGCTGTCACACTCCCAACTCGCAAACATCCTTTTCTCTGATCTCAGGTAGGAGAGAGAGGACTTGTTAAGAGGGACAGCGAGAGAAAGAGAAGGGCAATATCTGGATTGATTTCAGGGGGACTGCTCAGTATGAACGAGTTGAGAAAGATTGGAGGTGTCACTGTTGCTTTGAAAGGCAGATCCAGAGAACATTTACTCAGTTGATCCCAGGTACGGAGGGACTGTCTGATGAGGGAGAGGTTGAGTAGGTCAGGCCCCTGCCGCTGCTGAAGTTTAGGTGACCTTATTGAAGATTCTTAGAGGGACTTAACAGGGGAGAGGTTGTTTCCCCTTATGTGGGAGTATCTGGGACCAGAGAAGCATCATCTCAGAATAAGGGAGGTTACCCATTGAAGACGGAGATGAGGAGGAATTCTTCTCTCCGAGCAGAGTCGATCTGTTGACTTTCTTTTTACCGTCCAGGCTGGGTCGTCGGGTCTATTGAAGGCTGAGATTTTGAATCAGGAAGGGGAATGGAGGGCGATTGGGGCAGAAAGATACCAGTGACTGACCATTGTGTCCCACCTTGATCTCTCTCAGACTCTCTGGCTGTGCTCCCCTGCCACCATTAGGATCAGAGAAGCAAGAAACAGCAGACTGAGTCACTGACTGAATGCACGCCCCAAACAGACGGGGCACAGCGAAGGAGATCCTCACCACTCTCCTGCTGCTCGGTACGTACCTCCAGCTTCTATCACCATTTCCGAGTGGCCGCAAGGGATATATCCGTCACTCGGCTCCTGCCCTCAGCTCAGTGCACAACCAGAATGTGAACAGACACACTCCCATCCAGACTGTGGACAGATAGCATTACATATGTGTGCTGGCATTTCCCAGACTGTTTAACAAATGCAGTCTCTCAGTCACACTCCCTCTTTGTCTCTCTCTGACTCTCTCGAACGCTCTGTCTCTCTCTCTCGCACGCTCTGTCTCTCTCTCGCACGCTCTGTCTCTCTCTCACGCTCTCTCTCTCTCACGGTCTCGCTGACCCTCTCTCTCACATACTGTCTCATATACTCTCTCTGATTCTGTCTCTCTTACATACACTGTCTCTTCCATACACACTTTCCCTCACACACACTCTCTTACACACTCTCTCTCCCATATACTCTCTTTCATACACTATTTCGCTCACACTCTCTCACACACTGTCTCACACCTATTTTATGCATGTGTGAGAGACCAGAGAGAGACTATGAGAGAGAATGTGTATGAGAGAGAATGTGCTAAAAAGATAGAGATTGCTTGAGAGAATTATGTCTCTGGAAAGCCCCTCTGCTTTCCTTTGCCAGGTTTCTCATTGATTCCGAATGGTTTCGATCTCTTGGAGACAGTGTCAGTGAACGGGATAAAGAGATACTGGGGAAATCCCTCAGGGGCCAGTCACTATGTTCTGTTCAGTCACTTGAATCTGATGTATTTCTGAAAAGGAAATGAATTTTGTCAAACGCTGCAGTGATCAATGAACTTTGGAAACATGGTGTGTGTGACACAACTTGACATGTAAATCCAGACACATGGGAAATACATGATTCTTATCAGTGCACAAGTATGGAAATGTTTATGTGTGTATGTATGTGAGAGAGAAACTGTGTGGGGACAAAGAGATTGTGAGGGCACGCGAGAGTGTGTGGCAAAGAGAGAGCATGAGGGAGAGAGAGAGAATGTGAGCCAGAGAGTGAGTGTGAGAGAGTCAGAGAGCGTGCGCGGTGTGGATGAGAGTTTGTCTGCGTTTTTGTGCCTGTATGTGAGTCACTCAGACAGTCAGTGACTCAGACAGTCAGTCAATTTGCTAAGTCAGTCGATAATGGAGTCAGAACCTCAGTCTGAGTTTTGGATCTCACCACAGCAGATGGTTAAAATTTGATTTTTTTAAAAAATCAAAGCTGTATTGAACAAAAAAGAAGGTAATCGAATGGAAATCATTGTCAATTATCAGGAAAAGCCCATTTGGTTCACTATGTCCTTCAGGGAAGGAATCTGCTATCTTTACTTGGTCTGGTCTACATGTGACTCCAGACCCACCCCAAAATGGTTGACTCTTAATCACGTGTGGGCAATTATGGACAAGCAATAAATGCTAGTCCAGCCAGTGATGCCCATATCTCATGAATGTATAAAAAGAGAGTGTGTGCTTGTGAATGTATGTGTGTGAATTAATTTGTGCAATTAAATTTAGAGTTTGGAAAACAAGGACAAAAGTTTTGTTCAAAAGCAGCAAAACATGAATGAGCATAAAATTACAGCGAACACAAAAACTGACTGTACAAGCTTCTGGAAGCACGTGAAGAGAAAAGTATTTGTGAAGAAAATCATAGGTCCCTTACAGTTAGAATCTGGGGGATATTATAATGGCAGAAGGTTTGAAAACACAATTTGGTTATGTCTTCCTCAAAAGAGGAAAAGTAAGCTCCCAGAAAATGCTAGGGAACCAAGGTCTAGTGAGAGGAAGGAACTGAAAGAAATCAGTGTTAGTAGGGAAATAGTGTTGGGGAAATTGATGGGATTGAAGGTTGCTAAATCCCCAGGGACGAATAATCCATATCTCAGTGTACTTAAGGAGCTGGAGCTAGATGAGGCAATGGCCTAGTGGTATTATTGCTAGACTGTTAATCCAGGGACCCAAATAACATTCTGGGTACCCAGGTTCAAAACCTGCCATGGCAGATGGTGGAATTTGAATTCAATAATATCTAGAATTAAGAATCTAATGATGACCATGAAAACATTGTTGATTGTCAGAAAATCCCCTCTTTCCTCCTTTTAGGGAAGGAAACTGCCATCCTTACCTAGTTTGGCCTACGTGTGACTCCAGACCCACAGCAATGTGGTTGACTCTGAACTGCCCTCTAAGCAATTAGCGATGGGCAATAAATGCTGCCTAGCCAGCAATGCCCTCATCTCATGAATGAATTAAAAAACTAGACAAAATGAGGGCATTGTTGATCGTGTTCTAAGATTCGGTAGCCTCTGAAACAGTTCGCACATATTGGAGGGGAGCTAATGCAATCCCTCTATTTAAAAAGGAGGCAGAACGACAAAGATAAAGTGGAGTATTATAGACCAGATAGCCAAACATCGGTTTGTAGGGGAAATTCTGGAATCAATTATCAAATATATGATAACAGAACACTTAAAAAGCATTAAAAGGATTGGAAGAAGCCAGAATGGGGCTATGAAAGGCAAATGAATCTTAATAAATTGACTGGTGCTTTCTGAGGGTCAAAGGATGGATGAGAGAAAACCAGTCAATGTAGTATATTTGTTTTTTCAGAAGACTTTTGATAGAAAATTCCTGTGCAAAGTGCAAAATACAAGGGATTGAGGATAATATGTTGATGTGGATTGAGAATTGTTTCCTGTCTGTCAACCAGAGTGTGAATAAATGGCTCTTTTTACCAAGAGGCAAATAATGACTAGTGAGATATCACAGGGATCAGCACTTGGGGCCCAGCCACTCTCAATATATATTAGTGACCTGGATGAGGGAGCCAAATGCATCAGTTCCAAATTTGGTCATGACACAAAACTGGGCAGGATTGTGAGGAGGGCACAATGGAGGTGATTTGGACAAATTGAGTGAGTGGGGCAAGCTCATGGCAAATGCAGTACAACGTGGCTAAATGTAAAATGATGCACTTCAGGTGTGGAGAAACAGAAAGCATATATGATTGAAATGGTGATACACTGGGAAGTGTGGATGTACAAAGGGATCAGAGTGTCAATAAAAGTACACGTGCAGGTACGGCCAGTAATTAGGAAGGCAAATGGGACATTGGTCTTCATTGCAAGAGGATTAGAATTTGGAAGTAGGGTTGTCTTACTGCAGTTATACAGGGTCTCGGTGAGACCACACCTGGAGTATTGTGTGCAGTTTTGGTCTCCTTACTGAAGAAAGGATATCCTTTCCAGAGAAGGAGTGAAGCAGAAGTTCACTTAGCTGATAGTAGGGATGGTAAGATTGTCCTATCTGAAGAGATTGATTTGAATGGGAGCTATATTCACTAGAGTTTAGAAGGAGAAGAAGAAGGCAAGGGGCAAGGCTTAAAGTGATGTACGAGGCAAGTTTTTTTACACAGAGGGTGGTGGGTGCCTGGAACTCTCTGCTGGTGGAAGTAGTGGAAGCAGATACTATGGTGACTTTTAAAGGACGTCTTGACAAATACATGAACAGGCTGGGATGAGAGGGATACGGTCCCTGAAGGGTAGGGGGTTTTAGTTGTGATGGGCAGCATGTCCGTGCAGGCTTGGAGGGCCAAAGGGCCTGTTCCTGTACTGTAATTTTCTTTGTTCTTTGTTCTTTGAGAAGAGGGGATCAGATTGAAAATTCTACCAGTGCTGGACAGACTAGATGCAGGGAGTATGTTTCCCCCTGATTAAGAGGAGTCTAGGACCAGGGAGGTGCAGTCTACAGGAGATGGAGTAGGGCTGAGATGAGGAGAAATATCTTCCCCCAGAAGGGAGTGGGCCTGTAAAATTCTCAGCGACAGAATGATGTGGAGGGTGGGTCAAAAATAAATCCTGCGGAGATAAATAATTGTCTGGATTTGAAAAGAACCAAGTGGAATGAAGACAAAGTGGGATGTAGGATAAATACATCGGTGCATTTTAGAGCATAACTTTTAGGAAGAGCAACTTTCAAAGGTAAAAACCACTGAATTGTTTTCTCTTTCTTTATGGCTTTGAGATAGAGAATCAGCCATGATTCTGTTAAATGGTGTAGCAGGCTTGAGGGACCGAATGGATGCTTCAATCTCAATCTCATTAATAAACGGCGTGTCTTTTTTAAAAATGAATTCATTCACAGGATGTGGGCATTGTTGGTTGGGCCCAGCATTAATTACCTTCACTTTTTATTCCATATTTTTATAGACTTCCATTTTTGCTCTCTGCACATGATGGGAATTAAATCCAAGTCCCTAGAACTTTTCTCTCCCTCTTTTTTTTTCCCTCTCTCTGAATCTGTCTATGTTCCTCTCTCTCTTTCTCTCTTTCTGACCCATCTCCCTATCTCAGTCTCCCCTCCCATTTTCTCTCTGTCTCCCAACTCTCTCTCCTCTTTTTCTTGCTCCCACACTCACTCTCTCCTTATCCATCCTCTCTCTCTTTATCTTTCTTTCTTCCATCTGTCTCTCCCTATCGATCACACTCTTTATCACTGTCTCTCTCTTTCTGTCTCCCTGTAAACACCCTATCACTGTCTCTCTTTCTCTCATCTTTTTCTTTCTCTCCCTCCCTCTCTTTCCCTCTCACTGTCATTCTTTGTTATGCTCTCTCTACCCAACCCCCTCTCTCTTCCTTCCCTTTCCTCTCACTCTATTTCCCTCATCCTACCCCTTTTGTTCTATTTCTCGCTGTCTAACCACCCCTTCTCCATGTCTCTCGCACACTGTCCCTCCCTCTCAGTCTGTCCTTCCTTCTTTACCTTCTGTCTTGTTCTCCCATCCCTCTCTTTCATCTCTCACTCACTCTTCCTCTGCCTCCCTCTCCCTTTCTCCCTCTCTCTCTGTCCTCCTTTCTATTTTTCTTTCCCTCTGTCTCTCTCTTTCGCTCTCCCTCCATGACTCTCCCTCCTTGTCTCTCTTTCTTTAGCCCTCTTCTGTCTCTGTCTCTCTCTCTTTCTCTCTCTCTCTCCCTCCCTCACTCTCTGCTTTCCTTGATCTGTATCCTTTCCAGCTCTGTCTGTTTCTGCCCCTTTCACACACACATGCCCTCACTCTCACACATGAATATACACAGTCTCTCTATCTGTCTCTCTCACACCTACACACATATACATGCATGTCTACGCTCTTTCATACACACAATCTACACATCTCTCTTTCTCACATACACAGATTCTACTCTCACGTGCGTACACACACAAACACACAGACTCCTCTCACATACACACAGATACCTCTCTTTCTTGTTCTTTCTCTCCCACACTCTCGCACTTCTCACACACACACAGACTCCTCTCTCTCACATACATAAACACACAGGCACAGAACCCCTCTCTCAAACAGACCCCTCTCTCTCTCATGCACCCACACACACGCTCACGCACGCACACACGCTCACGCGCACACACACACACGCTCACGCACGCACACACACACATTCTCCCACGCACACACACATTCTCCCTCTCTCACACACACATTCTCCCTCTCTCACACATAGAGGTTCCTCTCTCTCCTGAGTGCATGTACACACACGCACACAGACTGTCTCTCAGGCACACAGATTCCTCTCTCATACACACACAAATACAGACTTCTGTCTCACACATGCAAACCTTCCTCTCACACACAAAACTTCCTGTCTCTCTCAGATACATACACACAGACTCCTCTCTATCTCTCACTCTCTCGCGCACACACACCCACATTCTCTCCCTCGCTCACACACATGCACATTCTCTCTCTCACACACTTTTGCTCACGCACACACCCACACAATTTTTCTCAAGTGCGCACACACACATGGACTTTTGCTCTCACGTTGTCACACGCATGACGTCAACAAGTGAGCCTTATTATGCATCACCGCTGAACAAATGAAAATAAGAGCGATCATGTTAAAGCATTTGATCAGCAGTTGGCCATTCACCCCATCGAGTCTGCTCCACCATTCCATGAGATTGTGTTTGATCCGATCATCCTCAACAAAACTTTTCTCTCTGACCCTTGATTCCCTTCCTGATTAAAAATCTCTCCAGCTCAGCCCTGAATCTACTTCCCAATCGCGTTTCTTTTGGATGATGGGAAAGACATCTCCAGACTTTGTTAATGAACATTTCAAGATGTAGGACAAATGCAAAGGTGCATTTTAGAGCATGACTTTTAGGCAGAGCAATTTTCAGAGATAAAACCACTGGATTGTTTTCTCTTTGTTTCCATAAAACCCACAAAACTTATCAATTTTATCTAATTGTGTATTTTCAGGGCAAGTGATAATTGTACAAATACGAGAAGGTATGTTGAGTCCCAGTTTGGCTCCACCACATGACATATTGATGAAATCCATGGTGTCAGTACTCAAGCCAATTTTTACATAATGAATAACAAAGTATTGTGGATGCAGGAGATCTGAAACAACACTGAGAGTGCTGGAGAAACTCAGCAGGTCTAACAGCATCTGCGGAGAGAGAAAATCAGAGTTAACATTTCGAGTCCATCACACTCTTGACTTACCGTTATAGAGTCACAGAGATGCACAGCATGGGAACAGACCCTTCGGACCAACTCATCCATCCCGACCAGATGTCCTAAATTAATCGAGTGCCAATTGGCTGTATTTGGCCCATATCCCTCTTAACCCTTCCTCTTCACGTACCCATCAGATGTATTTTAAATGTTGTAATTATACCAGCCTCCACCACCTCCTCTGGCAGCTCATTCCATACATGCACCACCCTCCGTGTGAAAAAATTGCCCTCAGGTCCTTTTCAAATCTTTTTCTTGTCACCTTAAATCTAAGCCATCTAGTTTTGGACTCCCATACATTGGGGAAAAGACCTTGGCTATTCACCTGATCCATGCCTCTCATGATTTTATAAGTCTCAAAAAGGTCACCCCTCAGCCTTCAACACTCCAGGGAAAATAGCCCCAGACTATTCAACCTCCCCCTACAGCTCACACCCTTCAACCCTGGCAACATCCTTGTAATCTTTTCTCAACCTTTTCAAGTTTCTTGACGTTTTTCCTTTGCAGTATTCCACAAGTGACCTAACCAATCTCCTGTACAGCCGCAACATGACCTATATTCAATGCACTGCTCAATAAAGGTAAACATACCAAACACCACCTTCATTTATTTCTCTATCTGCAATGTCACCTCCAATGAACTGTGAACCTGCACTCCAAGCTCACTTTGTTCAGCAACACTCCTTGGGACACTATCATCAATTCGATAAGTCCTGCCCTAATTTGCTTTACGAAAAGCAACACATCACATTTATTTAAATTGAACTCCGTCTGCACTCATCAGCCCAGGCAAGGTCCCATTGTACTCTGAGATAAACTTATTCACTGTCCATTTTACCACCAATTTTGGTGTTGTCTGTAAACTTAGTAACAATGTTTCCGATATTCACATCCAAATCATTTATGTAGTTGATGAAAAGCAGTGGACTCAGCACTGATCCTTGCAGCACAATTCTGATCATAGGCCTTCTGTCCAAAGAGCAACCCTCCACCGCCCTCTGTCTCCTACCTTCGAACCAATTTTGTATACAGTTGGCTAGCTCTCCATGTATTCCATGTGATCTAATCTTGTTAACCAGTCTACCATGTGGAACCTTGACGAATGCCTTGGTGAAGTCCATTTAGACAATGTCCACTGCTCTGCCTTCAATCTTCCTTGTCACTTCTGCAAAAAATTCAGTCAAGTTAGTGAGACATGATTTTCCATGCACAAAACGATGTTGACTATCCCTTGTGCCATGTCGATGGTGGACAGGCTTTGGGGCGTCTGGAGGTGAGTTACTTCTTGCAGAATTCCCAGCTTCTGACCTGCTCTTGTAGCCGCTGTATTTACATGGCGAGCTTAGTTCAGTTATTGGTCAATGGTAACCACCAGGATGTTGATAGTGGGGGGACTCAGTGATGGTAATACCATTGAGTGCCAAGGACCAATGATTAGATTCTCTCTCAATAGTAACCCCAAGGATGTTGATAGTGGGTGATTCAGTGATGGTAACACCACTGAATGTCGATGGGTGATGGATAGATTCTCTCTCAATGGTAACCACCAGGATGTTGATAGTGGAGCGGGTGCCAGTGAACATTACGGGGACGATGGTTAGATTCCCTCTCAATAGCAACTCCCAGAATGTTGACAGTGGGGGATTCAGGGATGATAACACCATTGAATGTTAGGGATGATGGTTAGATTCTCTCTTCTTGGATGTGGTCATTGCCTGGCATTTGTGTGGTGCAAATTTTACTTGCCACTCAACAGCCGAAGCCTGTATATTATCCAGATCTTGAACGTGGACTGCTTGAGTTATTGGAGCAGCAAACTAACCATCCTACTGCAGCAAGACAATTTCAGTTCTTCCCCTTGTGTTTTTTTTTGTTTTCCTGTGCATTAGGTTCCTCAGCAGAGACTGGAACACCCGTGCTCACGATGGAGCCAATGTGGGAGAGATTCTTAACGGGCGACCGGATCGTTCTTAGCTGTGATGCCGGTCGAGAGCTTCGTTTGGTGAGATATAAGTGGATCATAAACAACATGACCAAAGAGTTCAGGGGGAAGATTTACACCATTGAGGCTGCTGGAAAAGAGCATGATGGGGAGTACAGATGCCAAACTTCCACATCGACACAAACAACAGCCGACAGTAACAGCATTCTCGTGAGAATATCGGGTGAGTCAAGTCGGTCTGAGATAAGTCAATCTCTTTCTCTCAAGTAGCACCCCTCCAGGCATTTGAGGGGAGTTACATTCGTTCCCAGGGATGGACGGGGGTGGGAAAAGCAAGGGTATTGGCATTCTCTTGGAATAGCACCATTGCTGTTGTGATGTGCAAAGTCTCACTGGAATTCATTGTTTCAATTTTCGGTCCATCCCACCATCTTGTTCACCACTCCCCCAGTCCTTTCTTGGGCATTGCTATCAAGTTCTGAGCCATGTGCCCATGGACTGGGCAGATTGCTCACTGGAGAATTGGTGGCAATGGGCTCCGGAAGGGCACAGATCCGGTAGAGATTCCAGGCGGGACTCTTCTGAAGGTGGGGTTGATGGGTTCGATGGACACCGTCTCTGAGATCCAACATCGAGCCTAGATCTCACTGAGACTGGATGACTGTTCCCTAGCTGCTCCCCCAGGGAAGGGGGAATTTGAACCCACCCTGTGGTCTGTCACCCTGGTGCACGCAAATGCTAGCTTGTGTTATGACCGGTACACCAAGACTGCCCCTCATGGGTGGTATTACATATAGTTCTTCACACACAGGAAACTGAGTTGGACAATCTCATTGAATGACAGAGCTCTACGCCTTGATCCTATTTTCTATGTTTCAATCCTCCTCACCCACCTCTTCAGCTTTCTACTTAACTGGCTCCTTCCTTCCGTTTTTGTCTTTTCAGTGTTACGATTCATTCCCATGTTTGATTGTGTGACCATCTTGCGATTTTGAGGGCATGAGTGTTTTTGTTTTAATATTTCACTTCTGAGAATTTTAAGTTGCTGTATCAAACTGTCCTGGCTTGGAGTCTTCACAAATTTAAAACAAAACAGCAAAAAGAAAACACACTGCTGGTGCACTCACAGAGTGACAAAATCTGAACTGAAGCAATCTCTTGATAAGAGAGAAACAGATTCCTTTTTAAACCAAACTCCTGGCTATTTATGATCTTAAGTCAAAACAAAGCTCGTGGTTTAATGTCCGTACAGTGCCTGGAATGGACTGAAAAGTATCATTCTCCATTCTAGCCTCAGCGCTGAAGTGTCTCATCCCTGCAATCTTTCCTGTAAACTGCTTCTGTGCTCCCCATCCCCACATCCCAGCCCACCCAATGCGTTTGAAACTTGTCTTATAATGTGGCGCCCACAATTGTACACAGTACTCCAGCTGAGGTCTAACAAGTGTCCTGTACAAATTCAACATTACGTCCCTGTTGTTGGACTCTCTGTCCCTTTTAATAAAGCTGAAAGCGTTGTGAGCTTTATTAACTGTGATCTCCCACTGTCCTCCCACCTTCAATGGTCTGTGCACATATTCCCCCAACCCCATCTGCTCCTATACCCACCTTTAGAATTGTACTCACCTATTTTATATTATCTTTCAATGTTCTTCCCAACAATGTGGATCACCTCACTTCTCTTTGCATTGAACTGCATCTGCCACCTCTCTGCCCACTCCATCAACTATTCAATGTCCTATCCGATTTCTGCACTGTTCTCTTTACAGATTCAGATTCTCCCAGGTTTCTTGCCATCTATAAATTTGGAAGTGGTCCCCCTGCACAGCCAGATCCAGATCATGAATTATATATCCACTACAAACGTTCATCTGGCCCTGAAAAGTGATTGGGTCAGTGGGCTGAGCAGTAGCAGATTGAGATTAATTTGGGGAAATGTGGTGTGTTGCATTTTGATAAACAAACAAGGGCAGGGCTTATACAATTAAAAGAGCCTTGGGTAGTGTAGTTGACACAGCGACCTGCAGTTCAGGTATATAATTCTTTGAATTTTGCTTCAGAAGTAGACAGGGTGGTTAAGAAGGCATTTAACATGTTTGCCTTGATTGCTCAGTCCTTTGAGTATAGGAGTTGGGATGTCATGTTGAGGACGTACAGGATGTTGGTGAGGCCTCTTCTGGAGTACTGCGTCCAGTTCTGGTTGCCCTATTAGAGGAAAGATATTATTAAGCTGGAGAGGGTTCAGATAAGATTTATCAGGATGTTGCCAGGAATGGAGGTTTTTAGTTACGAAGAGAGGTTGGAAAAGCTGGAGCAGAGGAGTTTGAGGGGTGACCATAAAGAGATTTATAATATCATGAGGGGTGTACATAAGGTGTCTTTTTAGCTTGGATGAAGGATTTCAAGACTTGGGGGGCATATTTTTCAAGTGACAGGACAGTGGTTTGAAAATGACATGAGGGCATTTTTTTTTTACATAGAGAGTGGTTCATATTTGGAATGAATTTCCAGTGGAAGTGGTGGATGTGGGTACAGATACAACATTTGAAAGACATTTGGATTAAGTGAATGAATAGGAAATATTTGGAGGTCTCTGGGCCAAGCCCAGGCAGGTGGAACTAGTTTAGTTGGGGATTATGGTCAGTATAGATAGGTTGGACTGAAGGGTCTGTTCCTGAGCTGTGTGACTCCATGACCATGTGTTAGGCATTCTTCTAATCCTTTGTTAAACACTTCCCCCTGCACAGTTTCTCCTCCACAGTGAATGCAGGACATTATGAAATGGTTGGTTCTCTTTTTCAAACATTAACTTGGTGCATCAAAGAAAGAACTGTAGACCTCAGCAGTATCTTAGTCCGCATGTAGCTGGTGCTAACTGGTATCTCGGCAGAGCAGTGACTTGTCACACTGACATTCTCAAATTCTGGAGACATGGGATCAGAATGAGGTTATTCAGCCCATTGTGTCTGCTCCAACGCACAATGAGATCACGGCCGATCTGATCATCTACTTTCCCCCATAACCCTCGATTCCCCTTTCAGATTAAAAAATCTCAATCTTGAATATCCTCAACAACTCAACCTCGCCAGTCCTCTGTGGTAAAGAATTCCACAGATTCGTTCCCCTCGGAGAGAAGAAATTCCTCTTCATCTCCATCTTCAATGGGCGCCTCACCCCTGTATTCTGAGATTATGCCCCTTTGGTCCCAGACTCTCCCACACAAGGGGAAAGAAACCATGTCTGTATCTCCCCTGTCATGTCCCTCTAAGAATCTTCAATAAGGTTGCCTCTCCTCCTTCTAAACTTCAATGAGGACAGGCCCAACCTACTTAACTTCCTCCTCACCAGGTAGTCTCTCCAGACCCAGGATCAACTGAGTGAACCTTCTCCAGACTGCCTCCAATGCCAGTCTGTCCTTCTTTAGATGTGGGGCCCAAACTGTTCACTGTATCCCATCTGTGGTCTGATTAATGCCTTGTATAGTTTTAGCAAAACCTCCCACCTTTTATACTCCATTCCCTTTGAAAATAATGACAAGTCATCCTATGACGTGCTGAACTTTGATGCTAGCTTTTTTGTTGTAATTCATGGACGAAGACTCCGCAAATTCCTCTGCCCTATCGCTTTATGCAACCTTTCTCCATTTAAAGAATATCCAGTTCCTGTATTCTTTCTGTCAATGGGATGCACTGCTTCTGGGAATTACACAATCTTTTTTTCTGTATCTTGGACAGTGGGCAAAGGACTCTGAGAAAGCAAAACTCACTGCCCGTTTTGAAAAATAGTTTTCTAACACTCATTGGAAGCATTGGTTGCACAGCTGCTTGCTGAAGCAGAAGAGAAAGTCATGTGAGACGATGAGGTGGAGTCAAAGTGGGTGTGTACGAGTGGAGATTTGATGAGCAGCAAGTAGCTGATTGGTCTGGTTGGTGCTTCCAGCCTGTTATTATTTTGAGTCATTTCTTTTTTGACAGCTCCTGATTCGACTATGAGGATTGAGTCTGAGCCAGAACCTCTGTGGTATGAACAGACACTGAGGCTGAGTTGTAACTGCTCGAACCCCACGCACAATAAGTTCGTTTACACATTTTATCAGGAAGGTTCTGTTGTGGCTGAGATCCAGACAATAAATAAAAGTGTTTCTTTTCAAAAAGAGCCAGTTACATTTGAAGATACAGGACGGTATCGATGTCAAGTGCGTTTTGTTGATTATCCCAATGGTCCTGTGTACACATCAGCTTACATACATGTGGATGTGCGAGGTACGTGTCACTTTGAGAATGTAGGGGCTAGGAGCAGGAGGAATCCATTCAGTCATTCAAAAGCCTGCTCCCCATTCCGTATGACTGTGGTAGATCACATCTTGGCCTCAACTCCACTTTCCTGCCGCCATTCCCTTTAACCCATCACTGATTAAAAATCTGTCCCCTCCTTCAATTTATTCAGTGTCCCGGCATCCCCCACACACTATGGGGGGTGGGTGAATTTCTACAGATTCACGAACCACCCCTTCCCCCACTTTGAGAGAAGACATTCCTCCTCATCTCTGTTTTCAATCTGCCCCAAACCAATTCCGGTGAAATCCATAGAATTTCAAACAGTTTGGAAACAAGCCATTCAGCCCATTGAGCCCATACCAACACTTCAAAGAGTATCCCACCCAGACTGATCCCCATACCCTGCAATTCCTTTGGCTAACCCTCCTAACCTATACATGCCTGAACACTACGGTAATTTAGCATGGCCAATCCACCCAACTTGCACATCTTTGGACTGTGGAAGGAAACCAAAGCACCTCGAGCAAACCCACAGGCACAGGGAGAACATGCAAACTCCACACACACAGCTGTCCGAGTGTGGAATTGAACTCAAGTCGCTCGTACTGTGAGGCAGCATTGCTAACTGCTGAGCCACCTTGACCTCTCGTTCTAGATTGCCCCACATGAGGAAACATCCTCTCTCCATTTCCTTTGTCAATCCCCCCCTTCACTATCTTATATCCCTCAATTAGCTCTCCTCACATTCTCCTAAACTCCAGACAGCATAGGGCAATACTGCTCAATCTCTCCTCATAAGACAAACTCCTCATCTCTGGAATCAATTTTGTGATTCTCCTCTGAATTGTCTCCAATGCAACTATATCCCTTCTCAAGTAAGAGGACCAAAACTCTACACAGTACTCTGGATGCAGAAACACTAATGCAGTTGCAGCAACACTTCCTTTCTCATACGTGCCATTCCTTTCGCAATTGCCAGTTGTCTTCCTTATTGCCTGCTATCCTGTGTGCCTGCTTTCTGAGATTCATGCACAAGGACACCCAGATCCCTCTGTACTGGATCACTCTGAAGTTTCTCTCCCACTTGAATAATAAGTTGCCTTTCCAGTCCTTTGACTACAATGGGAAACCACACACTTTTCCATGTCAAATGTTGGTACCTTCACCTAACCTATCCATTTCTATTTGTTATTTCTTCATTGCAGCTTAGTTTCCAAACTATTTTAGTGTTATCTTTTATCCTTTCGCCCAAGTCAGAAATACACATTATAAATTGTTAGGGACAAGGACTTAACCCTCTGGTCCCCACTCATTATACCTTGCCAAACAGAAAAAAAATCCATTTATCCTGATTGTCTGTTGTCTATTGGCTGGCCAATCCTCTATCCAATGTAGCACCCCAAATTTGATGTGGATGGGATTTTGTAAGTTGGTCACACAATTTGATTGATTTAATTCCCATGAAATCTCGATGGAAATGAACTTCAGGTGCCAAGAGGATAATAGTGATTGATTGGCCTTAATAAGCAGTAACTGAGCAGTTAATTCTCGCTGATAACAGCATGGTGCTGGATCTGACATCAGTTGCTGGCTGTAATGCAGGTTAAACTGACCCATGTTGGCTTGAAATGATGGCTAATATTGAACGCTCAACATCTCCCAATCCCTGATACACCCAATACCGATGTCAGGCTGACTGGTCTATAATTCCCAGTTTTGTGTCTACCTCCCTTTTTAAATAGTAAGGTTACATCAGCTGCCCTGTAATGTGTAGGAACTGTTTCAGAGTCTGTAGAATCTTGCAACATGGTCACCAATGCATCCATTAATTTTAAGGCCAGTTACTTTAGCACTCTGGGATATAGGTTGTCAGTCCCTGGGGATTTATCACCCTTTAATCCCATCAATTTGCCCAACAGTATTTCTTTACCTTTTCTATCTCACCAATCTCTTTGTTCACTATCATTTCTAGCACATTTTTTATATCCTCCTGTGTGAAGACATAATTGAAGTATGAATTTAGTTTATCAGCCATTTCTTTGTTCCCCATTATAAAGTCCCCTGTTTCTGACTGCAAGAGAGTTACATTAGTTTTCACCAAACTTCTTCTCTTTACATACTTGCAGAAGCTTTCACAGTCAGTTTTTTCTGTTCCCTGCAAGCTTATACTCATTCTCTAGTTTACCTTTCTCAATGCATCCTTTAGTCCTCTCTTGCTGAAATCTTAAATGTTCCCAATCCTCGGGGCTATTGTTTCTTTTTCTTGCCAATTTTTATGCCTTTATTTTTTCAGTTAATACCATCTTCAACTCCTTTCGGAAGCCATGGTTTGGCCACTGTTCTCTTTGCACTCGAGTCAGGTTGTAATAAATAATTTCTGTAGTTCACCCATTTGTCATTGAATGTTTGGCACTGCCTACCCACTGTCAATCCTTTCGGTAACATTTCCCAATCCATCATTAGCACATAAGAACCAGGAGCAGGAGTAGGCCATCTGGCCCCTCGAGCCTGCCCCGCCATTTAATAAGATCATGGCTGACCTTTTTGAGACTCAGCTCCACTTACACACCCGCACACCATAACCTTTAATTCCTTCACTGTTCAAAAATTTACCTAACCTTGCCTTAGAAACATTCAACGAGGTAGCTTCAACTGCTTCACTGGGCAGGGAATTCCACAGATTCACAACCCTTTGGGTGAAGAAGTTCCTCCTGACCTCAGTCCAACATCTGCTTCCCTTTATTTTGAGGCTTTGCCCCCTCGTCCTAGTTTCACCTGCTAATGGAAACAACCTCCCTGCCTCCACTTTATCTATTCCCTTCAATAATCTTATATGTTTCTATGAGATATCCCATCATTCTTCCGAATTCTAATGAGTATAACCCAGCCTACTTAGTCTCTTCTCATCATCCAACCCTCTCAACTGTGGAATCAACCGAGTGAATCTCCTCTGCACCCCCTCCAGTGCTACCATATCCCTTCTCAAGTAAGGAGACCAAAACTACACACAGTACTCCAGGTGTGGCCTCACCACAACCCTATACAGCTGCAGCATAGCCTCCCTGTTTTTAAACTCTAGCCCCCTAGCAATGACAGATAAAATTCCATTTGCCTTTTTAATTACCTGCTGCACCTGCAATCCTACTTTTAGTGACTCATGCACAAGGACACCCAAGTCCCTCTGCACAGCAGCTTGCTGCAACTTTTTACCATTTACCATTTTGCTGTTATTCCTACCAAAATGGATGACCTCACACTTATCAACATTATACTCCATCTGCCATACCTTTGCCCACTCACTTAGACTATCAACTCAACTATCACAGTCAACTCACACCTCATACCATTGTAGTTTTCCTTATTAACATTCAGGAACCTAGTCCCAGAGTCTCACTCAACATCCTACTGAAGAATTCTATCATGTTATGATTGCTCATCCCAAAGTGTCTCTCAGAACTGCACTGCTAATCATTCCTGCAAAAAACAATCGAAATGCAGCAAACATTCGCTGATGCATAAAGCCATTCAGTCTATATCCAGGTTTCTAAACTGTTTTAGAAGGAACGGCATCAAAAGTACTTGCGAGTTAATAATTAACATCACATGCAGAGATGAAAATGCATCAGTTAATTGCTGATGAAATAACTTCACAGAAGCCAGTATCCAGTCACCAAGTCACCTTTTAATTACACTTGTATAGCACGTGACACTAACCCAACTAGCTCAGGGCTGGCTTCGAGAGTGAGCAGAAACACTGACACACCCGTTTATGCCTTTCACCCAGAACTCTATTTGGACCAAGTAAACAGCTCCAATCAGGGAACTTATATCCTACAAGGTCCACGCTACTGACCTTGCTACACTCCCTACAGCTGCGAAGCAGATATCCAAGCAACAGAGATTGAAAATGATTAATCAAAATCCCATGGTTTATGTCACAAAATGTTTAATCGCTCTAACAATTTCAGAAAGTCCGGTGACATTGCAAGTGGATCCCAGACTACAGAGAGATGGTGATTCCGTCACATTGAATTGTCGGTGTACCCAGGATCATGTGTGTGGAAGAGGACAAATTTCCTTCTCCAGAAATGAGACCCTCCTGAACCCTGATTCCGTGCCTCGCAATGTCTATCGCATCCACTGAGCAACCCTAATGGATTCGGGATGGTACCGCTGTGCGATTTTCCAGAACCTTTCGACGTTCCTGTCCCTCTGGGTGGAAGTCACTGTCCAGAGTGAGTCAACCAAGGGGCCAGGTTGAAGTGAGGGTCGGGGGGTGGGGGCTGCGTTGGGGATGTGGGGAGAGGCTGACACAGGATGGAAACCAAGGTTCACTAGCGCTCATCTGGCCAAATGAAAATGGCGCCTTTCGGTTGACGTCTTTAAACCGATCAGGACATTTTGCAAGACTGCCAACTCAAAGGGGAGCAAATCGAAATTGGCAACAGAAGAGAGGAGATGAATTGGCACTCTGGTCGCCATGGAGAATACATCAGTCAATGACAATCAGTCAGAAATGCGTCTGTCAGTTTAACAGACGTCACATGCCATCTCGTGTTGCTGTTGGAATAGCTCCAGCTTTTCTGTCCAAATTTAGCTGCTGGGACTGAGGAGGGTTAAGTTCATGAGGAGGGTTTTGTAATTGGTAGATCACCAACATTCATCTCTGCTCTGATCCCGAGACCAGTTTCTTACCAGAGCTCATTTGGTTGTGAGTGGCCTCTTACACTATTTCTGTGTAATTTGGCCTGACTCTGTGCAAGTTTTTGCATCTGCACGGTTCATGTAACCTGGTTATCCTCAGAATGTGAAGATCATAAAATGTAGGAGTGGGAATAGGCCATTCAGCCCATCGAGTCCGCTCCACTCTTCAATGGGAGCATAGCTGATCTGATCATCCTCAACTCCACTTTCCTGCCTTTCCCCCCACCTCTCCCCCATTACCCTCAATTCCCCTTCCTGATTAAAAATCCCCATCTCGGCTTGAATATACTGAATGGCCCAGCCTTGACAGCCCTCTGTGGTAAAAAAAAATTCCACAGATTAGCTCCCCTCAGAGAAAATAAATTCCTCCTCATCCCCAACTTCAATAGGAGGCCTCCCTTATTCTGAGATGATGCCCCTCTGGTCGTACACTCTCCCACACAAGGGGAAACAACTTCTCTCTGCATCTCCCCTGTCAGGTTCCTCTAATAATCTTCAATAAGGTCACCTCTAATTCTTCTAAACGCCAATGAGGACAGGCCGTACCTACTCAACCTTTCCCTATCAGACAGTCTCTCCATATCTGGGATCAGCCGAGTGAACCTTCTCTGGGCTGCCTCCACTGCCCAGGCTATCTTTCTTCAGATATGGGAACCCAGAACTGTTCACAGTAATCCAAATTATATAAATACTAGATAAAAGTGAAGTGTTGTATTTGGTAAGGCAAATCAGGGCAGGGCTTATATATTTAATGCTGGCATCTTGGGGAATATTGTTGAATAAAGGGACAAAGAGGGTGCAGGTTCATAGTTCCTTGAAAGTTGAGTGGCAGGTAGACAGGATTTTGAAGAAGGTGTTCAGTAATCTTGCCTTCATTGGTCAAAGCAGTGTGTATCAGGGTTGGGATTTCATGTTGAGGCTGTACAAGACATTGATAAAGCCGTTTTTGGAATATAGCATTCTATTCTGGTCTCTTTGCTGGGAACGATGTCCTTCAGCTCGAAAGGGTTTTGAAAAGATTTACAAGAATGTTGCTGGGGATGTAGGATTTGAGGAAGAGGGAGAGGCTGAATAGGCTGGGGCTATTTTCCCTGGAGAGTCGAAGGCTGAGGTTTATAAAATATAGAAGTTCAGAAAATCATGTGGGGCATGGATCGGGTGAATAGCCAAGGTCTTTGCCAATATAGGGGTGTCCGTAACTGGATGGCATTTGTTTAAGGTGAAAGGGGACAAGTTTAAAGGGGACCGAAGGGACAACACTTTTCACACAGAGAGTGGTGCATGCATGGAATGAGCTGCCAGAGGAAGTCATAGAGACGGGTACAATGACAACATTGAAGAGGCATCTGAATGGGTACATGAATAGGAAACACTCAGAGGGATATGATTCCAAATGCTGGAAAATAGGATAAGACTAATTTAGAATATCTGGCCGACATGCATGAATTGGACTGAGGTGTCTGTTTCCATGCTGTACATCTGTACAACTCTACCCTTCAGCTCCATTCACTACTCCTCAGATACTGAAGCAATCTGTGTGCAAATGTAACAAGATCTGGATAATTTCCGGGCTTATGCTGACAAGTGGCAAGTAAAATCTGCACCACACAAATAAGAAAGAATCTAACCATAGTCTCTTGATGTTCAATTGTGTTACCATCACTGAAACCCCTCACTATTAGCGTCCTGAGGGTTACCATTGAGAGAGAATCTAACCATCGCCCCCTTGATGCTCAATGGTATTACCATCACTGAATTCCCCCACTACCAACATCCTGGGGATTATCATTGACCAAAAACTGAACTGGATTCATCATTTCAATACTGTGGCTGCAAGAGCAGACCAGAGGCTAGGAATACTGCAGCGAGTAACTCACCTCCTGACTCCCGCCAAAGCCCGTCCACCATCGACAAGGCATAAGTCAGGAGTGTGATGCAATATTCCCCACTTGCCTGGATGAGTGCAACTCCAACAACACTCGAGAGGCTCGACACTATCCAGGACAAAGCAGCTGCCACTTGATTGGCACCACATCCACTCCCTCCACCATCGATGGTCAGCAGCATCTATGAGACTACTGCAAAATTCACCAAAGATCCAAACCCATGATCACTTCCATCTAGAAGGAAAGGGAGGCAGATATAGGGGAAGACCACCCCCTGCACATTCCCCTCCAAGCCACTCACCATCCTGACTTAGAAATATATCGGCCATTCCTTCAGTGTCACTGTGTCAAAATCCTGGAATTCCCCTCCTCGTGGCATTTCTGCCTAATCGATAGCACATGGACTGCAGCGGTTCAAGAAGACAGCTCACTACTACTTTCTCCAGGGACAAAGGTGATTAATATAGGACCCAACCAGTCATGCCCATGTCTCCATTAGTAGAAAATAAAGTAAAGGCAGTAAGGGACAAAGAGTTCAAGTGAGGTTGACTTGAAATCAGTTAAGTATGTTAATTGTTGGTTGGAGTTTTCAGTCCTAGTAAGGTTGATCAACATCTGTTATCTTTATTATTGTAAGGTCAAGGAAAACAAAATTATAATAAGTAAATGAATGTCACATATTATCAACCTAAATGAAGTAAATTAACGTATGACAGCACAGCTCAGTCATGTGGAATGCATGTTTTAATATGTGGGAAATCATGGATGTTACAGGTGACCAGCACATGATTCCTTCCATCATAGCATCACAGAAAATAGGAGCAGGAGTAGGGGACATTCGGCCCTTTGAAGCCTGCTTCACCATTCAATCCAATCATGGCTGATCATCCATCTCAGTGCTCTGGTTCCCCTTTCACCCCATACCCTTTGATCCCTTTAGCCTTAAGAACTAGCCCTGATGAAAATGGGATTAGAAAAGCAAGGTGCTTGTTTTTGACTGGTAAGCCATGATGTGTCAACGGACCTGTTTCTGTACTGAAAACTCAGTCACTATATCTAATTCTGCACTTTCACCACTGGGGATCTGTCCTTGAAAAGTCATGTCCGTGTGCAGTATGTGTTGGGGTCATTACTTTTGCTGCTTGGGATTTAATTGATGCCTGAATTTTCTCTCTCCTCCCCAGTCCCTGTGAGCTGCCCATCCATCAGCTCAGATCTGATGGGGTCCGCTATGTCCATTGGTCACCACTTAACCATCCGGTGTACCTCCGAAAATGGGACACTGCCTATAAACCTCATGCTATACCGTCACCACCACCACCTCCTGAGGAACATGACAGTTGTTGACTGCAGGACAGCCACTTTCCATGTCACCGTGCCACATGAGGGGGAGGGCGCTGTGTACTCCTGCGGTGCTGCAAATGCCGTTGCCGACGTTATCAACTGCAGTGAGCTGCTCGCCCTCACTGTGTCAGGTATGGATCAAAATGGAAGAAGCCATCAGTTGTAGATTGCCATGTTATCTGAGGGGACACTCGAACCTTTTACCCAGATATCCGAGGGGCGGCACAGTGCCTCAGTGGTTAGCACTGCTGCCTCACAGTGCCAAAGTCCTGGGTTCGAATCCAACCTGGGGCGACTGTCTGTGTTGAGTTTGATGTTCTCCCTGTGTCTGTGGGGTTTCTGCCAGGTGCTCTGATTTCCTCCCAAAGATGTGCAGGCTAAGTGGATTGGCCATGCTAAATTGCCCATAGTGTTCAGGGGTATGTTGGTTAGGTGCATTAGCTACAGGAAATGCAGATTTATAGGGATGGGGATGGGTCTGGGTGGGATGCTTCGACACTGTAGGGATTCTATGATTCTATGATATCCTGTGGACCAAAGGTGGGGAACTGACTCAGTACCTAAATAAACTAACCCTTCTTTACTTAACCCTTTAGATACCAGCACTCAACAAAAAGAATACATTCACTTCTTCGTTCATCTGACTTAACTTCAGCTTTAACTCACTTCATTTAGCTTCCCTTTGCTTGATTTAATTCACATTTAACCATAACTATTCATTTGGCTTGAATCGAACACTAGCTCAGTTTAAGTGAAGTGGTCAAATTTGCTTTTAGTGTAGATCTTGCCTCGTGATTCTCTGTCCTCTCCAAAGATCACTTCAGGGCACATACTTTGCGAATGTTGGTCTCCAGAGCTCCCCCTGAGAAATCCTTTGTTCTGCTCACTTTATCTCAAAGTTCCTTCCAGAAACTTCTCTGGCTCTCAGCCAATGAATTAACCAAACCCTGATCACATTGCTTCATCCCAGCCAGCAATGTTTTACTGAGTCACAGAGTCATAGAGCACAGAAACAGGCCCTTAGGCTCAACTCGTCCATGCTGGCCAGTTTCCCAAACTAAACCAGCCCTGTTTGCCTGCATTTGGCCTTTCTCCCTCAAAGCCTGTCCTATTCATGTACCTATTGAAACATCTTTTAAATGTTGTAACTGTACATGCACTTACCACTTCCTCTGGTGGTCCATTCTATACACGAATCACCCGCTGTGTCAAAAAGTTGTCCCTCAAGTCCCTTTTAAATTTTTCCCCTCTCAGCTTAAACCTGTGCCCCGTAGTTCAGGAATCCCCTACCCTTTCTTTTTCACCCTGTCTATAATCCTCATATTGGGTCACATCTCAACCTCCTATGCTCCACGGAAAACAGTCGCAGCTTATCCAGCCTCTCCTTGTAATTCAAACCCTCCAGCTTCAGTAACGTCCATGTAAATCTTTTCTGCATCCTTTCCATTTTAATAATATCCTTCCTATAGGAGGGCAGCCAGAATTGTATACAGTAATCTAAAAGTGGCCTCATCAATGTCCTGTACATGCACAACATGACGTCTCAACTCTATAATCAGTGATCTGAACAATGATTAAAAATTAAACTCCCAATGTTCTGTGTAAGGTACTATGGTCTATCTTGGTGACCACCTGACACTTGCCTTATTTGGTCAACATAGGAAACTGCAGGTCCTGTCCCCGCTCCCCCTGTTTCGTTCTTGTTCCTTTTATGAGTGGGAACAGCTTCTCCCTGTCGACTCTGCCCAGTCCCCCCGTCTCATGATTTTGAAAATCTCTAACAATTCCCAACTTCCTTGCTCAATTCTCATCACTGAAGTTTCTCAGGCCTGGAACCATTCATGTAAACTGCTCCTGCACTCTCTCTCTCTCTGTAATGCAGTCACATCTTTCCTATATTGCGGCGCCCACAACTATACACAATTCTGCAGCTGAGGTCTGACCAGTATCTTGTACAGCTTCATTTCCCTGCTGTCTAATTTTATGCCCTTTTTCATAAAGTCAAGGACACTGAGCTTTATTAACCGCTTTCCCTCTGTCCTGCCACTTTAATGATCAGTGCAGATATACCACCAGCTCCCTCTGCTCCTACACCCCCCTTTACAGTTGTACCCCGCTATTTTATATTGTCTTTCAACATTCTTCCCATTAAAGTGCATCACCTCACACTGCATGGAACTGGACCTGCCACCAATCTGCCCACTCCACCAACCTGTCAATGTCCTTTCAGAGTTTCACATTGTCTTCCTCACGTTTACAATTCTTCCATGTTTTGTGTCATTTGCAAACTTGGAAGTAGCCCCCCAGTACAGCAAGATCCAATTCGTTAACGCATATTGGGTGAAGTAAGAGTCCTAAAGCCATTCCCTGGGGAGTTTCACTAGAAACTTTTCTCCACCCCGAAAAATATCCATTGACCATCACTCTCTGTTTCCTGCCACTTGGTCAATTTCGAGTCCATATTTTTACTGTCTTTAGAATAGAAATTTCCGTCATTAGCAGGGGGAAGCTTGTATCCTAAATGCAGGCAGGATGTTCCTGATGACGGGGGGGAAGAGTCCAGAACCAGCAGGGTCACAGCTAAAGGAGATGGGGTAGGATTGAGATGAAGAGAAAGGTCATCACCCAGAGAGTGGGGAACCTGTGGAATTCTCTACCACAGAAAGCCAAAGGACATTTGGCTGTGGAGATTTAGAACAAATGAGGAGGAATTCACTCCCCCAGAGAGTGTGTGGTGGGTGCCGGGACACTGAATAAATTTAAGGCGGAGGCAGATTTTTAATCAGTGACAGGTTAAAGGGAGTGAGGACAGGGAAATGGAGGTGAAGCAGAGATGAGATCAGTCACAGTTGTATTGAATGAGAGGAGTTGAATGTCCTACTCCTGCTCCTAGCCCTTACGTATCTGGCTACCTTAGCATCCTCCACCAATTCAATGGGGTCAGTTCCCTGCTTTCTCACCTGAAGTTTTAAATTTAGTGACTTTGCGACAATCAGAGTGATCTTTGGTTTTCCCAATTCTGTGTTCCAGATCCCTCTGGGAAATTTGCTCTGCTGGTCGGAGGTTCTGCTGTTGCTGCAATTCTCCTCATTGTTTTCCTGCTTCTGTTCGCTGTCTGCAAACTCCATCGAAAAGAGAGACATCAGGACACCTCCGGTTCCCAACCCAGGAGAGGTGAGTTTGTAACTAGGTGCGTGAGGGACGAAGGATGTGTTTCCTTGTACAGGTACTGGTAAAAGTAGGGATTGGTGCTTGGTCCGCTGTTTGGCATTTATATAAACGATTTGGATGAGAATTTAGGAAGCGCAGTTCATACATTTGCACCAAAATTGGTAGCATGGTCGACAGTGAAGAAAGTTATCACAGATTATCAAGAAGATCTTGATCAATTGCGTTAATGGACTGAGGAGTGGCAGATGGAGTTTAATTTGGATAAATGTGAGATATGGCATTCTGGTAAAACAAACAAGGGCAGGGCTCATACATTTAATGGTAGGGCCCTGGGAAGTGTTGTTGAACAGAAAGACCGAGGGGTTCAGTTGCATAGTTTTGTGAAAATTACATCACAGGTAGACAGGGTGGTCAAGGAGGTGTTTGGCATGCTTGCCTTCATTGTTCAGAGCACTGACTCTGATACCTTTCCACCTCTTCCTCCTTAGTTCCAATGGAGTTTCACACTGGATCTGAAACGTTAACTATCTCTCTCTCTCTCTACAGATGCTGCCAAACCTTCTATGTTTCTCCAGAACTTTCTGTATTTATTAGCTGTGACATGAACAGTTTTTTTTTTCTCTCTCTTTCTGTTTTCACAGATGCTGCTAGGCCTGTTGAATTTCTCCGGCACTTTGTGTTTATAACCTGTAATGTTAACTGTCTCTGTCTCTGTCTCTGTGTCTCTCTCTTTTGGAACCTGAGAAAGCGTGTTCTTTGTTTCAGACACCAGCAGCCCCAATCGTGATGAAATTGTGTACTCTGTTGTTCAAGCAAAGAGGAAAGAAGGAGGTAACAAGTTTCTAAATAAATTTGCATCACTGTGTCAGAAAGGAAACACAAGGCTTTGTGATTACATCTTATGGGAATAGGGTCCATGTGCCTATAGGAGCAGAACAAGGCCACTCAACCCATCAACAAGATTGCAGCTGATCTAATCATCCTCAACTCCACTTTCTCCCCTATATCCCTCGATGCCCCTTTCCGATTAAAAATCTCAGCCTTGAACATACTTCATGACTCAGCCTTGACAGGCCTGTGTAGTAAAGAACTCCACAGATTTGCTTCCCTTGGAGTGAAGAAATTCCTCATCATCTCCATCTTCAGTGGGCGACCTCCCTTATTCAGAGACGATGTCCCTCTGGTCCCAGACACTCCCACACAAAGGGAAACAACCTCTCTCTGCATTTCTCCTGTCAAGTCCCTCCAAGAATTTTCAATCTTCTAAACTCCAATGAGTACAGGCCCAACCTACTCAACCTCACCCTCATCAAACAGTCCCTCCATACCTGGGATCAGATCTTCTCCAACTGCCTCCGATGCCCAGTTTATCTTTCCTCAGATACGGGGCCCCAAAACCATATCCGAGCTATTGTCTGACCAGTGCCTTGGAGAGTTTTAGCAGAAACATCCCCACTTTTATACTCCACTATCTTTGATTAAAGGCCAACATTCCATTTGCCTTCCCTGTGCACATCCATGGGAAGAATTGAGACATTGACTATTTTCTGAGAAAGGCTGTGGAAATCTGAAGCACAAAGGGACTTGGGAATCCTAGTTCAGGATTCTCTTCAGGTTAACAGGTAGGTTCAGTTGGCAGTTAGGAAGGTAAATGCAATGTTTGCATTCATTTCAAGAGGGCTAGAATACAAGAGCAAAGATGTACCGCTGATGTCATATAAGGCTCTGGTCAGACTTCATTTGAAATATTGTGAGCAGTTTTGGGCTCTATATCCAAGGAAGAATGTGCTGGCCTCAGAGGGTGTCCAGAGCAGGTTTACAAGAACGATCCCGGGGATAAAGGGCATGTCATATGAGAAGCGGTTGAGGACTCTGGGTCTGTACTTGATGAAGTTTAGAAGGATGAGGGATGATCTGTTTAAAACTTAAAGAATACTGAGATGCCTGAATAGAGTGGACATGGAGAAGATGTTTCGCCGAGTAGGAGAGTAGGACCCATGGGCACAGCCTCGGAGTGAAGAGACGACCGTTTAGAACTGAGATGAGGAAGAATTTATTCAGGTGTTGAATCTGTGAAACTCACTGCCACACTTGTAAATCTTTTCTGCACCCTTTCCAGTTTAATAATATCCTTCCTATAACAGGACGACCAGAACTGCATACAATACTCCAGAACGGGACCTGATCACACCACCCGAGAAGTTTGTGTGAAGCTAGGGATTGTTGGACCCCTTGCTGAGATACTTGTATCATCGATAGCTACTGGTGAGGTGCCAGAAGACTGGAGGTTGGATTACGTGGTGCCACCATTTAAGAAAAGTGGTAAAGAAAAGCCTGGGAACTATTGACCAGTGAGCCTGACATTAGTGGTGGGCAAGTTGTTGGAGGGGATCTGAAGGGACAGGATTTACATGTATTTGGAAAGTCAAGGACTGATTAGGGATAGTCAATGTGGCTTTGTGCTTGGGAAATCATGTCTGACTAACTTAATTGAGTCTTTTGAAGAAGTAACAAAAAGGATTGATGAAGACAGAGCAGTGGATGTGATCTATATGGATTTCTGTAAGGCATTCGACAAGGTTCTGCATGGTAGACTTGTCAGCAAGGTTACATCACATGGAATACAGGGAAAACTAGCCATCTGGATACAGAACTGGCTCGAAGGTAGGAGATAGAGTGTGGCAGTGGAGGGTTGCTTTTCAGACTGGAGGCCTGTGACCAGCGATGTGTCACAAGAATTGGTGCTGGGTCCATTTTTGCCATTTATATAAAATGTTTGGATGCGAACATATGGTTAGTAACTTTGCAGATGACACTAACATTGGTGGTGTGGTAGACAGCCAAGAAGGTTACCGCAGAGTACAATGGGACCTTGGTCAGATGGGCTGAGGAGTGGCAGATGGAGTTTAATTAAGATAAATGAGACGTGCTGCTTTTTGGAAAGACAAATTAGGGCAGGACTTATTCACTTAATGGTAAGGTCCTGGGGAGTGTTTTTGAACAAAGAGACCTTGGAGTGCAGGTTCATAGTTCGTTGAATGTAGAGTTGCAGGTAGACAGGATAGTAAAGAAGGTGTTTGGTGTGCTTGCCTTTATTAGTCAGTACATTGAGGATAGGAGTTGGGAGGTCACATTGCAGCGAAACAGGACATTGGTTAGGCCACTTTTGCAATACTGTGTTCAATTCTGGTCTCCCTGCAATAGGGAACATGTGGTGAAACTTGAAAGGGTTCAGAAAAGATTCACAAGGATATTGCCAGGTTTGAAGGGTTTGAGCTACAGGGAGAGGCTGAATAGGCTGGGACTAATTTCCTGAAGCTTCGGAGGTTGAGGGGTGACATCATAGAGGTTTATAAAATCATGAGGGGCATAGATAGGGTGAATAGCCAAGGTATTTTCCCCAGAGTAGTGGAGACCAAAACTAGAGGGCAGAGGTTAAGGTGATAGGGGAATGATTTAAAAGGGACCTAAGGGGCAACTTTTTTCATGCAGAGGGTGGTGCTTGTATGGAATGAGCTGCCAGTGGAAGTGGTGGAGGCTGGTAAAATTACAACAGTTGAAGGCATCTGGATGGGTTAGGCATGAATAGGAAGAGTTTAGATGGATACTGGCCAAAAACTGACAAATGGAACTAGATTACTTTCGGATATCTAGTCAGCATTAAGGTATTGGACCAAAGGGTCTCTTCCTTTGTCTCTAAGAGGCCACACAATATGTCCCGTACTGTGAATGGAAGGCTTTAAGAGATTTAGTCAAGAATATGCAATAGTTGAATAAGGTTTCATCCATGCTATGGATGTCCACCTGTCTGACAGAAAGGGGAGGTTTTACTGGCAATCTCATCGGCCTTCCCGTTATAATTTCATGAAGGGACAGTCCAGTTCTCCGACTAGGACTGGACCTCAATAACATGAGA
>NW_025965689.1:867661-879962 GCF_021869965.1 Rhincodon typus
TGCGGTTCCAGAGCTCGGCCGTGATGGCCCTGCAGGAGGCCAGCGAGTCCTACCTGGTGGGGCTGTTTGAGGACACCAACCTGTGTGCGATCCACGCCAAGCGAGTCACCATCATGCCCAAGGACATCCAGCTGGCCCGCCGGATCCGCGGGGAGCGCGCCTAAACGGAGCGTACCTGGCCCTGCATGTTAACCCCGAGAAACACAACGGCTCTTTTCAGAGCCACTAAAGTATCCAGAAAGAGCCGAACTGATCCGTGACGTGCGTTTCTTTGTTATATTTCTATGTCTTCTTGTTATTGCACCGCTTTAATTCACCTGTAACTGCAGGAATTGCATCTGACTGAGAAACCAGTGCGTAGGACTGATACGTTTGTATGACAGACATGGAAAGTGAAGACGCGGCAGTGAAATTTGGAATTTACATTTCAAGTGATCACGGAACATAATTGAAGTACGGGCTCCCTGTGTGCAGGAGATTAGAAAGTCGTGGTAAAACCTCTCTCTCCTCTTTGCCTCCCTTGGCATTTCCTCCACCTCTCCTTCCAGCCTCCTGTTTTGTTTACCTTGGATTCCAGCATCTGCAGTTTCTTTTTTCTGCAACTGTGACCATGGATGAGAAGGAGCGCGGGGAAAATCGCGCCAAATCATTGAAAGCTTTCATTCAAATTTGAAAATCCTATCAACATGTGGAAAGCAGGAGGCGGTTTTACGCAGAACAATGCGAGTGTACTTACTAATTGATTTGAGAATACAAAATGTGTAGTTCACACAATTTGATTCTCTCATTCCACAAGGGGCTTCTCTCCGTCCCTCTCGCCACTATGTTGCTTTAAATCAATTTGTAGAATCTCTACGGATTATCGTTACCGCTATCTCATATCCCCTCTTTGCCCTCCTGATCTCCCTCTTCAGAATGCACTTACAGTTTTTTATCCTGTCCAAGAGATTAATTTAAACCCCATTTTCTATATCTAGTATCCTTCTTGTTTCTATTTTCATCTTTGAACCTCAACCTTATTCAACCAATGTTCATTAATCCTACTTGTGTAGATGCTTTTCGGAATTTTGGTTCAGATTCTATCAGTCAAAAATGGTCTCTTCTTGCTGTGTTGGGATTCCATGAACGTGCTTCCTGGTGGGTGTATTGATAGGGACACCATTTTTTTTTACTACTGTTGTAAAGCCTCCCTCCCTTATTCCAGCAGGTCCACAAGACCTTACTGCTGTAACTGTTGAGGATATTTCTTAAAAGTTGTCCAATGAAAATATGAGTTGAAATTAGAAAAAGGAAATGAATGATCACCTTGGTGCGATTGTATTAATAGGGCCCATAATCGTCAGATGGAAGTTGAGGAACGGAAATGTAGAGAGACCTCAGACATATGTAAGGATAATAAGGTTGTATTAGGGGATTTCCATTTTCCCAACGTTGTGTGTGACTAAGATCGTGTCAGAGGTTTGGATAATGAAGAAATTGCTAATTGTGTTCAAGAAAATTTTCTTTAACATCTAAATATTCCTGGTGGAGACAGGGGAAAAAAAAACAACCTTTTTTCTTCAGTTTAAAACGGAAAGAAATGCGGATGCTGTAAACCAGGAACCAAAACAAAGTTGCTGGAAAAGCTCAGCAGGTCTGGCAGCATCTGAAGGAGAAAACAGTAAACGTTTCGGGTCCGGTGACCTTTCCTCAGAACTGATGGTAGCTGGGCAAACTTCAGTTTATATGCAGAAAATAGGGAGGTGGGTAGGCTTGAGAGTAAATGATAGGATACAGCCCAAAGAGAGAAAGACAGTTGGACAGACAAAGGAGTTGCTAATGATCAGGCTGGGAGGGTGAATAGTTGTTAATGGGGACTGTTAGTGACGAACAACAACCTTTTCTTCAGCAATTGGGCAGGGCGAGTGATTGATGTGACAGTGCGGGAACACTTTGGGTCTATGATTGTAATTCTATTAGTTTTAAACTAGTTATTGAATAAGGTAATCCTTCAATGAAAGTTCAAGTTGTTAATTGAAGTAAGGCAAATATTAATGGTATGAGACAAGTGCTTTCAAAAGTCATGTAATAGAAGCCCTGAAGTGTGGAAACAGGCCATTCAGCCCAACAAGTCCACACCACCCCCTGAAGACCATCCCACCCAGGCCCATTCCTCTATCTAACCCACATATCCCAGCAGCACTATGGGCAATTTAGTATGGCAATCCACCTACCCTGCACGTCTTTGGACTGTGTGAGAAAACCTGTACACCCAGAGGAAACGCATGCTGACATGGGGAGAACATGCCAACTCCACACAGACAGTCACCCGAGGCTGGAATCAAACCTGGGTCGCTGGTGTTGTGAGTCAGCAGTGCTAACCAATGAACCACTGTACTGCCAGTTTGTAGTAGACTGTTCACAGGTAAGGAGACTTCTGATAAGTGGAAGCCTTTCACAGGTGTCATGAAAGTTCGGAGTTATTATGTTCCTGTGAGAGTGAAAGATGAGGCTGGGAGGATTAAGGAACAATGGATGAATGAAGATATTGAGGTTCAAGTTGAGAATATAAAAGAAATCCTAGTTGGTACAGACAACTGGGTTCAAATGAGTGTGGAGACAGGAAAAAAATTACCTTTTTTTCGGTAATAGGGCAGGGCTAGTTACTGATGTGATAGTGAGGGAACTCTACAGAGTGTAGGGGCATTCTGAAGAGATCAGGAAGGCAAAGAGGGGATTCAAGATAGCCTTGGCAATAAAGTTAAGGATAATCCAGAGATTCTGCAAGATCAGAAAAAGCAAGCAAGTGACTCGAGAGAGAGAGTAATGCCCTTTAAAATCAAAGACATAGTCTTTGTATTGAACGTCAGAAGACAGAAGGGATAGGAAACAAAGAATTAATTAAAAAAAAGCTGCTGGGGGAGAGAAATAGGAGCATGAGAACTTGGGAAATAAATATTGATATTTTGAAAACAGGTCACATTACAGAAGAGGAACTGCTGGAGGTCTTAGAAAGTGGAGAGTTGAATAAATCTCCAGGATCTGATATAGTGTATCCGAGGATATTGTAGGAAGCTAAGGAGGAAATTGCAGAACCCCTTGCAGCACTATGTGTATCATCTAATACTACAGTGAGGTGTTGCATGACTGGAGGTTGGCTTATGAACCTTTCTTTTAAAGAAGGGATGTAAGGAGAAGCTTCGGAAGTATAGGCCTGTGAGTCTGAATTATGTGGTGGGTACGTTGTTGGTGGTGATTCCAAAAGATAGGATTCACATGTATGGGGTGGGTGGGGGTTTTCAAGGAATAGTTAGGGATAGTCAACATGGTTTTGTGTGAGGGAAATCCTATCTCAAAAGTTGATTGAATTATTTTTGCGTTAGTACCCAAGATGATTGAGAGCAGAGCAGTAGGCATTGTTTACTTGGACTTCAGCAAAGTGGAGGGCTTACCCCTACCTGTCCATACAAAGTGACCTGTACCTGCATACACCAAACATAACAGTACCTTGGAACAGAGCTACCTAATGTTGTACAAAGGCCCTGTAACTCATCATCTGAGACAGTTTTGATAAGAGATTGCATAAATGGACAAATGACCCCAGTCCCATTAATGCCAGGATGTTGCTCCACTAAAGATATAGCACCAGGGGTCTAAATCTTAGCTTAGATTAACTCCCTAAACAGCTGCAAAAAAGAACAACAGCTAAATATACATTGCAGTAATTAGCTTTTTAAAACTATAGTATTAAGAAAAATGTCTTCTTTAAAGAATTATTCTGATAATCGCAGAAGTAGGTTTAAACATACAACCAGAAGATAAGACAAGCAGTAGGGGAAAAAGCATTGAAACCCAGAAGTGAAAGTTTAGCTTTAGGACATGCCTTATCTCACACCCTGGACATGATAGATCGGTCCAAGTCATGAGTTACAAAGTACTAGCAGCAAAAGTGGCTGTATAATGTTACACTTTATGACTAATCTTATAACAGGAATTAAATACTTAAAAAGTAACTGCCTTATACATACAGGATGGTGGGAAATAGAAAAGGATTGATTAAATTTGAAAAAGGTGACACGCACAATGCCAAGAATAACAAGATTCAAACAGCTCTAAGAGATTTATTTTAAAAAAAGTCAAGGACAGACCAGAAGGTGTATAATTAATAACTTACGGAATGTGAATTAATAGGATGCATAGAAAGATCCCAAGGCCCAGCAATGGCAATGTCGAGTAAACATTGAGTTCATGAGAACCTGGTGCTGTCCCGAGGAATGTCCATGATTGATTAGTTGTCCCATGGGATTAGGTATTTGGATTAGAGAGGAAGGACAGTGACTACTTTGCACTTGATTATTGTAAAAAAGTGTATAAAAATGCTGTACTTCCCTGTAAAATCAGAGTGTGTCATTGATCTCTCTTCCAATCTGAGCTGCAGATTAAGGCAAAAATTGCCTTCTCACATTGAGGCCAGATTGAGGAAGATCCTTTGGCCCTCTGCCTGCTTTAACTGGTTTCTTCTTCAATAAACATCTTCCAGTTGCCTGAATCCTGCCTGCCTCCTGAGGTTTTGGCTCTAGCTGGGGCGGGGTGAGGGTGGAGACGTGCAGCATGGTAACGGGGAGGGTTATGCTCCTACACAAAGTCTTTGACAAGGTTCTGCATGGCAGACTAAATAGTAAGGTTAGATTGCATGGCACTCGGTGAGCCTGCCAATTGGATACAAAACTGGCTTGATGGCAGGAGACGGGGGGTGTAAAGTTACTTTTTGGACTGAGGCCTGTTATTAGCAATGTTACATTCCAATTTGTGCTGGGTCCCCTTTTGTTTATCTCTTACAGAAATGACTTCGATGAGAATTTAGAAGGCATGGTAAGTAATTTTGTAGATGTCACCAAAATTAGTGGCATAGTCGACAGTGAAGAAGGTTATCTAAGATTACAAAGAGATCCTGATCAATTGAGTCAATGGCCTGAGGAGTGGCAGATGGAGTTATTGAGGTGTTGTATTTTTTGAAAAAAACAGACAGGAGCAGGGCTTGTACAATCACAAGAAGGGCCTTGGGTAGTGTTGTGGAACAGAAACCTGATGGGTCAAGTATATAGTTCTTTGAAGTTTGCAACAACGTGGTGCCTCGCTTCATTGCTAAGACCTCTTAGAACATAGAACAGTACAGCACAGTACAGGTCCTTCGACCCGCAATGGGTCTAAGATCAAACTACCCTGCATACCCTACATTTTACTATCATCCACATGCCTCTAAGAGTTGCTTTAGTGTCCCTAATGTATCTGAATCTACTCGTGCCACCACCACCAGCATATTCCACACACCCACCACTCTGTCTGTAACCTACCTCTGACATCTGCCTATACCTTCCTCCAATCACATTAAAACTATGCCTCCTCATAATAGTCATTTCCACCCTGGGGGAAAAAAAAAATGTCACTGGCTATCCACTCCATCTATGCCTCTCATCATCTTGTACACATTTATCAAGTCACATCTCATCCTTCTTCGCTCTAATGAGAAACATTCTAGCTCTCTCAACCTTTCCTCATAAGAGCTATCCTCCAGTCCAGGCAGCATCCTGGTAAATATCTGCACTCTCTCTAAAGCTTCTACATCCTTCCTATAGTGAGGCGAGCAGAACTGAAAACAATATTCCAAGTGTGGTTTAACACCCAACTCTTATTCTCACTTCCCCTACCCATGAAAGCCAACACATCATTCGCCGCCTTAACAACCCTATCAACTTGGGTAGCAACTTTGAGGGATCTATGGACGTGGACCCCCAAGATCCCTGTTCCTCCACATGGTCAAGAATTTGACTTTCCAAAATGAATTACTTCACACTTTTCCAGGTTGAATGCCATCTGCCACTTCTTTGCCCAGCTTTGCATCCTGTCAACGTCCTGTTGCAACCTACAACAGCCCTTCACACTATCCACAACTCCACCAACCTCCGTGTCTTTGGCAATCTTGTTAACCCACCCTTCCACTTCCTCATCCAAGTCATTTGTAAAGATCACAAAGAGCAGAGGTCCCAGAACAGATCCCTGTGGAGCACCACTGGCCACTGAGCTCCAAGCTGAATACTTTCCATCTGCTACCACCCTCTGTCTTCTATTGGACAGCCAATTCTGTATCCAGACAGCCAAATTTCCTTGAATCCCGTGCCGCCTTACTTTCCAAATGAGCTGACCATGGGGAACCTTATCAAATGCCTTGCTAAAATTCATATACACCACATCCACTGCTATGTCGTCATCAATGTGTTTTGTCACATCCTCAAAGAATTTTGAGTATTGGAGTTGGAACAGGATGTTGAGGTTGTACAGGACATTATTGAGACCTCTTCTGAAGTATTATCTCAAGTTCTGGTCACCCTGTTACCAGAAAGATATTATTGAGCTGGAGAGGCTTCAGAATGTTGCTGGAAATAGAGGGTTTGAGTTATAAGAACAGGCTGAATAGGCTGTTTTCCCCCTGGAGTATAAGAGCTTGAGGGGTGAACTTATAGAAGTTTTAAAATCACAAAGGGTGTAGGTAAGCTGAATGGATAGGTATCTCTTTCTCATAGGGTGGGGGAACTTTTTGACTAGGGGGCTATATGTTTAAGTTAAGAGAAGGAAGATTTAAAAACGATTTATTTTAAGTGTGGTTTGTGTGTAGAATGAACGTGCAAAGGAACTGACGGATATGGAAACAGTCACAATGTTTAAAAGACATCTGGACAAGTACATGATTAGGGAAGGTTTGGAGGGTTATGGGCCAAGATCAGGCAGGTGGGGCTAGTTAAGTTTGAGATTATGGTCAGCATGGACTGGTTCGGCCGAAGGGTCTGTTTCTGTGCTGTTTGACTGAGTTGTAGTCAGGCAGTTGTTCTGGTTTTACCTTGGTTTATTTTGGAAGCTTCTAATAGACAGCAGAAAGCCTTGCTGACAGCATTCTGCAAGCGGACTAAAGCCCTCGGTGTTTTGAAAGTTGAGAAGTAAGCGTAAAGTGTACCTATTCGTGGGAGTTAAAGATTGGACACTTCTTTTGTTTGCCAGGGGTCAAACTCAGGTCACATCCCAACGGGGCTTGTAGCTCTCTGATTGATCGAGTATTAAAGAGCAAATTGAACCAAAAGAAGTGGCTGAAAATGACTGTGGCCTTTATTAGGACCCCTCTCGACGGATATGAAAGAGGAGTCTGTTCACGAAAGTACTCGAGGATAAAGCATAGAGCTGGAGTTGAGCGTGACCAGTCATCATTAAAACTGAATGTACTTGCTACATTGGGTATACCTAAATGCCATCAAAGGAAATATGAAACCGGTGAGACAGAGAGATACATTCATAGGATGATGATTAAAGTCAGAGGCCGTTACAGAGCAGGAACAAATAATGCAATCCTAACGCTATTTCAATTGCGATTTACTATAAATTCATGATAAACGTTTCACTGTCTATGGGCTTCCGTTCTTAAGGTGAACGTGACCGACTGTAGGCTGTTAGTAAACATTTCATGTTAGATCATAGACGCAGTGACAGGAAGAGTATCCAATAACAACGGGACTGAAACCGACATCAAATAATTAGAGCAAACAAGTCATTCCGACAGTGGGGAGGGACTAGTTTCTTTCACAGATGCTGTGGCTGGCTCTTAAAAGAGCCTTTGGGTTGTCAGATTTAATCCCGGTATTTTCACTTTTTAGTGGCGCCCCCAGCGGCGGTTTTCTTGGGCAGCAGCACGGCCTGGATATTAGGCAGCACCCCACCCTGAGCGATGGTCACCCCTCCCAGCAGCTTGTTGAGCTCCTCGTCGTTGCGCACGGCCAGCTGGAGGTGCCTGGGGATGATGCGGGTCTTCTTGTTATCCCGGGCCGCGTTACCGGCCAGCTCGAGGATTTCAGCCATCAGATACTCGAGCACCGCAGCCAGATAGACCGGCGCTCCGGCACCCACACGCTCAGCATAGTTACCCTTTCTCAGGAGCCTGTGAACACGGCCCACCGGGAACTGCAGGCCAGCCCGAGACGACCGGGACTTCGCCTTGGAGCGAGCTTTCCCACCAGCACCCTTTCCTCTGCCAGACATAGCCACAATCTCACAAACACTTTCACAGAAAATTTTGCAACCCGCCCACATCCCGGCCTATTATACCTTCGGGAGGAATAGGGGTGCGATCATTGATGATTGGCCACATTGGGAATTGAAACGACATTAGGACAAGCTACACAATCAGACATCTGCTTCACTCACCAATCCGGAGAGGAGGCCGGAAAATACCGGCGCCAAGTCATCAACCTCTTCCTTTCAAACTCCAAAAACCCGCCATTATGTACAAACCAGGAAGAAGTCTAACAAAGAAAAATGCATACATATTTGATTTAATTTACTATTAGATTACACCTACATACTTCATACAATCTCTCTCTCTCGTTCCCTAGCCTACTTAAATCTGACTCTTTGTGACCACGAAAGGATTGTTTCCCCGAACCTTAAGAATAAACGGAAGCAAAAAATACCCTGCCGAAATCTGTTCCCTGCACAGATTCTATTTCACATCAGCACCCAGATATATTGAGAAAAGGATGACACAACTACTTTTTCTTTTGTCCGGGTGAGCGCATTAATGCTTTGAACAATATTTTAAAATCGCCCTCCCTATTGCACTGGGATTAGACTTCAACAATTGTTCCACATTTACTATGCCAATCCGGCAGCTGTTCTAGTTTCATTTCGGTTCACTTTGAAATTCTCCACCCGACAGCAGAAAGCCTCATTTATAGCTTTCTGCAAAACCGGAGGGAACACGCGGGGAGATTTGAAAATAAAACAAAATTCCTCACTGTGGAAACCGTTGAAAAATACCGGCACCAAATCATCAACCGTTTTCTTTCAGATTTGAAAAGCCCGCCAATATGGACAAAACGAGGAAGACGTTTTACAAAGAATAATGCATAAATGCTTACGATTTAGTTTCCTTTTAGATTACAAATGGAAACTTCACTCCATCACCTAATTGAATCCACCCATTTCTGATTTGAATGGAGTTTTCCGAATCTTGAGAACAGGCTGAAACAAAATAAAACAAAGCGCCAGTCCGCAGGCTGCATCTTCTGTTTTTGTATTTCACATTTTAAACGCTCCCCAATATATTGTAAGCCATCAGGCAACGTTCATCCGGTTGAGCGCATAAATAGGCAGCACTGTCTTCAGGCAATTTTGTAAGGTGGCCCTTACTTATTGTGATAGATCAGACTTTCCGGTTGATCTCGGTTCATTTTGAAAGCCTCTCAGTGACAGCAGAAAGCCCCACATACTGCATTTTGAAAAAAAAAAAAAATCCCGCGGAGAGATTTGGAAATTGAAATAAAACTGATAGCACAAGATATTTCTATTCGTGGAACTCAAATACGGGGTCACTTTATTTTCGTTGCCACAGGTGGATTCAGGATTCAGAACCGACCGCGATTTGTTTGAAAAACCGTCCAACATGTACAAAAGAGGAAGAACAATGAACAATTTAACTTTTCTTTTATAAGTTAAATTACATTGACATTACAAATCAATACTTTACACAATTTTTCTTTATCCCATTCTCTAGTCTACTCGAATCCGTCCATTTCTGCATCTGAATGGAATTTTCTGAAGTTAGGAACAAGCGGAAAGAGAAAAAAAAATACAAAAGCACTGCGTTCTGCACATATTTTTTTTTTAATTTCACTTTTCAAGTGCACACCGAATATTGACAAAACCTCACACAATGTTCTTCCGGGTGATCGCGTTCAAACTTTAAAACAACAGTTTGAAGTTGCCCTCCCCTATTGTCCTTGATCAGACTTCAGGCACAATTTCACACTTGCTATCGTAATTCGGCAGCTGCTCTGGCTTTATCTCGGTTCATTGTGAAATTAAAAGAAAAACAAGTAGATTGTAAACTCTATTCATGGGATTCGAAGTTAATTTTGTTTCCCGGGGTGATCAAGTGTTAAAGAGGAACTTGAAAAAATGGAAGCTGCTGAGAAATGACTAAGTGGCAATAATTATGCTCTGTAGAGGCAGGGAAAAGACACAGCGTATGGCCGTAACCGAAAATAAACGGCAGAAGATCATGGACCACACATTAACTTCTAAAACATTTGTATAAAAAAAAAACAAAGGCTAGGGACATTAATAATACAAACCCAAAATCATTTTAAACTTAAATTGGTTCAGCTGTTTCAGGGAAGTTGTGGGTGGCTCTTAAAAGAGCCTTTGGGTCTTGGATGTGTTTTTCTCAGTACAATGTGGTGTCTCACTTGGAGCTGGTGTACTTGGTCACCGCCTTTGTACCCTCCGACACGGCGTGCTTGGCCAACTCCCCGGGCAGCAGCAGCCGCACGGCGGTCTGGATCTCCCGGGAGCTGATGGTGCTGCGCTTGTTGTAATGGGCCAGGCGGGAAGCCTCCCCCGCGATGCGCTCGAAAATATCGTTGACGAACGAGTTCATGATACTCATGGCCTTGGAGGAGATGCCGGTGTCGGGGTGAACCTGCTTCATCACTTTGTAGATGTAGATGGAGTAACTTTCTTTCCTGGATCGTTTCCTTTTCTTGCTGCCTTTGCCTGGTGCCTTCTTGATGGTTTTCTTCGCGCCCTTCTTGGAGGTTGGCTGCGATTTCTTCTCATCAGCCATAATGACGGTCACTTTCAGACACAGAATAAGGAAAACTGGACTCGGAGTTCGCTTTTTATAGCCTGACGGCGTCAGCAATGTTCATGAAGGATGGGGGAAAGCCTTGTTCCTGATTGAGTCGTTTACAAGAATCCATGACATCAGCCTCGCTGTGATTGATTAGTGTGGGACACAATGTGGATCTGTCAGGATCTGCAACGAAATGCGAAACACAAACCAAATTTTGTACACGGATCAAACTCCTAGCTCACTCTAAAATGAACTGGTTATTGTCATTTAATGATATTTTGAACACAGTACCTGTGAGATTTTAATTCTGGCAATGTGTTTTATTCTGCTCATGACAATCTTTTGTGTGTAACATATTATTTTGTTTCATCACTCTCCGTGATTTCTGCATTACACTGGTAATAGTACTGTGTTGTTAAGAGATTCAGGTTTATTGAGGGATAGTTTGCCCAATATCTGTCAGTCTCTGCTATGTGAAAATGCGAGTGCAGTTATCTATCTGTCCCAGTCTGTTTATGCAGTGTGAATGATTATTACTCTCTCACAATCTGTTCCTGTCATACAGTCATAGAGATGTATAGCACTCTTGGGTCCACCTCGACCATGACAACCAGATATCGTAAATTAATCTCGTCCCATTTGCCAGCATTTGGTCCATATCACTCTAAACCCTTCCTAATCCTGTACCCTTCCAGAAGCCTTTTAAATATTGTAATTGTCCCATCCTCCACCACATCCTTTGGCAGTTCAATCCAGTTACGCACCACTCACTGCGAGCAAACGTTGCCCACCTTAGGTTACTTTTGAACCTTTCACCTCTCACCTTAAACCCATGCCCTCTAGTTTTGGATCCCTCTACTCTGGGCAAAAGAACTTGATTATTCACCCTATCCATGCCCCTCATAATTTTATAATCTTCTCGAAGGTCATCACTCAGCCTCCAACACTCCGTGGAAAACAAGCCCCAATTAGCCATGTCTATTCAGTCTCTCCCGAAAGGCCAAGCCTCCAACTGTGGCAATAACCTTTTAAACATTTTCTGAACCCTTTCAAGTTTAAAAACACTTTCCCTATTTTAAGGGGACACCAGAACTGAATGCAGTATTTCAAAAGTAGCCTAACCAATGTTCTGTACAGTCGCAACATGACCTCCCAATCCGTACATTCAATGCACTGGCCAATAAAGGCAAGTGTATCAAACGCCTTCTTTGCTGACCTGTCTATCTGTAATTCCATTTCACGGAGCTATGAACCTGCACTCTAAGACCCTCTGGTTTGGCTTCCCTGGAGCTTACCTGGAGTCTGCAAGTCCTGCCCTGATTTTCCCTCACAAAATGTAGCACCTCATGCTTATCAAGATTAAACTCCATCTGACACTCCCCAGCCCATTGGTCCTTTTGATCAAGGTCCCATTGTTGTCTGAGGTCATACAGTCATACAGCATGGAGAAAGGCCCTGGAGTTCAAACTGGTTCATGCTGATTCAGCTACGTCCAATTGCCTGAATTTGGTCCATATCCCTCTAAACCCTTGCTATTCAAATGTTTTTTCAATGCTGCTGTTGTACCTGCCTCAACCACTTTCTCTGATCGTCTATTCCACATATGCATCACTCTCTCATTTCCTTATTAAATCTTTGCCCTCTCAC
>NW_025965689.1:880462-901025 GCF_021869965.1 Rhincodon typus
GGGGGTCATTCTTGTGGTTTTTCATCCACGAAACACTGATGGAAAATCATTGTTTAGCTTCTGTTTCACGCTGTTTTTTTTTTGCGAATTGGCATTGAATCGTGGGATAGAAAAGTCATTATATGCAAATGTGATAGTTATGTAAGTGATAAATATAGCAGTAACCGGGTTAATAGTCTCAAGTAAAATATTCGAAAATGTGATCGTTGTCCTTCCTTTCAACAGTTCGTGAATTGGGAGCTGGATATTGAACTGTGTAAGCGTTCCATTCATGAAGCTGTACAGGTGTTGGTTTTTTTTTTATATTTTGTGATTGTTTGTTATTTTTTGAATTTCGCAAAAAGAACGGGACGAGGAGAAGCTCAGAGTAATTATGTAACCAGATCCTGCTCTGTTCAAATTGCTGGCTTTAAAACAAGGAATCATCATTCACATTAACTGAATATTGCATCGATCAGTTTGATATTTTCAATCTCGGTTGATGCTGATTTACAGCAGATATCTCTTCTATTTCCGGGCACGTATTTGATGGGCCAAGACAATGTAATATTTCCTCGGTACATCACCAAGTGTGACCAGCTGCTCTGACCAAACAGCAGGTATGTTACCAATGTCAGAGCGGAGAACATGTTTTCAGTCACAGCTGATTGAGCTCAATGCGAGTCTGATTCAATGTCCAGGGATATACAATCAATCCAAGGGTCAAATACCACCAACAAAATACAAATATATCTTTCTTTTCTCTATTCTCGAGATAAACCAGCCTGGTTCCAGTAAAGTTCATCTTTGAAAGCCTATCGTCATTCACAACATTTGAAGAGGGATAGATTGAATCTTCTTCACAATTCAATAACTGTATGAATTCACATTAAGTAAGGGCATTTTCAAAGTTACAATCAAGGTATACAAATAGATCAACATTTTACATCATTACAATAACCGTATATGGAGTAGATATTGAGTTCAGACATAGATGGAAACTTTTGATGTTATCAGTGACTGAGGAGGACAAAAATAACAAACAAAAGCAGAAGTTTCTGGAAAAGCTCAGCAAGTCTGGCAGTGCAGAGAAATCGGAGTTAACGTTTCAGATCCGGTGACCTTTGTTCAGAACTGGGAAAGTAGCATTAAAAAAGACCTGAGGGGCATTTCTTTCGTGCAGGATGTGGTGCATGTATGGAAACAGCTGCCAAAGGAACTCCTCGTGTCGGGTACAATTATAACATTTAAACGCCATCTGGATGGGTACATGAACAGGAGGGCTTTAGAGGGATCTGTGCCAAAGGCTGGCAGATGGGACAAGGTCAGATTGGCATGCCAATCTAGCGCAGACAAGTTGGATCAAAGTGTCTATTTCCATGCTGTTTCACTCTAACAAGCTATGACACTGTAACCGAACTTGCACAAAAATACAGATGCTGCAAGGACAGGTCAGAGGCTGGGAATCCTACTGTGAGTAACTGGCATCCTGATTCCCTAGTTCCTGTCCAACGCATAATGTGATCAATTCAGGAATGTGATGGCTTACCCCACTGCAGCTCCACAAACACACTCGGGCTGTGTGTGGGCCTGTTGAGGGAGACACAGCGGCAAGAAGCTGCTGGGGGCCATTCTTGTAGTTTTCAAATCTCTAAACACTGATGGAAATTCATTGTTTGGCTCCTGTTTCACACTGTTTGTTGACATTGTGCAGTCAAAGTCGAAACACAGACAAGACTGTGGAAATATAAGAACCCTGTAAAGGACATGGATTGAAGTCAACATATTCAACAGTTAGTGCATTGGGATTTGTTAACATGAACTGCGCAGACATTGCAGTAGCTTCGGGTAGCACCTTGCGTGGAGCTGTGCAATTGTAATTCCATTTCTGGATCTCACTCAATTGTTATCGAAGTATATATATTTAAAAAAGAATGATCCTTGGACAAGGAGCAGCTCAAGGTTAAAATGGAATCAGACCTGTGTTTGAATTGATGACTTTAAAGAAAAGACAGAAGTCTCATGACACTGTCATCATCCAACAGGTTCATTTAAGATGACAGGTTTTTCGAGCTCTGCTCTTCATCAGAAGAAGTTAAAGAAAAGAAACATCCGAATAATTATTAACTGAATATTACATTAATCTGTTTGACATTGTCAAACTTGGCTGATGTTGATTTACAGGAGTTAACTCTTCTGTCTTCTTGCAGGAACAAGACAGTGTAATATTTGCTCAGTACAAAGCCAAGGGTGACCAGCTGCTTCTAATAAACAGCAGGTATGTTACCACTGTCCGAGTCGAGAACACCCTTTCCACAGGCACAGAGCAGATTGAGTCAGAGACACATTGAACTCAATTTCCAGTGATATGCATTCAAGCCAACAGTCAAACACAACCAACAAAATACAAATAGTTTTTTTTTGTCTGGTTTCTCAATACACACCTCCCCGTTTCAAAAAATTTCACCATTTGTAGCCTATTGACATTTACAACATTTTTGGAAATGAATAGACTGAAGTTTCATCTGAAATAGACACAAAAGAACTGCAGTAAATCTACATTTAGTAAGCATGTTTTTAAAGTTACTGTCAAGGTGAAAAAATAGTTCATGCTGTTACATAGTTACACCAACCATACGTGTCGTAGATAATGAGCACAGATATGTAAGAAAGCATTCACATTATCAGTAACCGAGCAGAACAGTATTAGTCTTTTGACAAATAGATGTCCCAGGCATAGACAGAACAATTAAATAACGTGCCTTCCAAATGCACATCCTGTGCCAAAGCCTGACACAGAATGCTAACAGAGTGCACGCACACACTCCACTGAGTGATTTACAATGAGTTGTAAATATATACACTATCCCATCACACGTGTTACACCATCCAACAGCCATGAAAATGATATATATTGCAAGCCTCAGAGCATGTAACGTTGAAAATGATTTCCACTCACGGATTTCAGGTCAGAGAGCTAGCCTTTCATGATAAGAGACAAACAGAACAGAATGTGAGCTAAATACTTCAATTCCCATGTGTACATGCACTCCCGTGTTCACAATGTGAATATCACTCGTTCGCTACATTGGAAAAAACTGGACAAATTTTGTGATACACTGAATTCCCATGAAGTAGTCCAAGAAGTATATCGAACAAGAGATTAATTGCACCTCTATGTCTCACCATCTCTTAGACTTAGAGAGGTAATTAAAGTATCATTTCCTTTTGTACAAACTGGAGAAATTGCATATCAGGACAAGTTTCAGATTGAAACTGATATTGCCATTGAATTTGTTTGCACAAAACAACAAACGGAATAGCGGAACCCATCTGATACGCTTCTACTGAATATAAACTTTGCTATTAAATGGACCAGAAGAAATCAAATATTGACCGGAAACGATATAGAAAATGACCTACATTCAAGCAGATAACCTAGGTTGTTGACTATACAATTAAGAATGTCTCATACAGTGAGCTTGCATCGACATATGAACATTAAACTCTAAACGCATTCAGACCAGAGACTGACCAAGCCAGAATAAAACTTGAACTGTACCCTAGAAACTTGACAGGGAGAGAATAATAAATGCATTCACACATTCACAAACCAGATAGTGACAGGTATAGTTTAATAACTCATCTCTCAGATTTGCAGGACAGGATCTGACTGGGACAAATGGGTAAATACACTCGCACAGCCATGGAGAAGAAACTGACAGGCACATATTGATAACTATATTCACACATCAGAAAATGACAGGGACAGAAAGACAATTACATGCAGACATGACAGGAAAAGAAAGCGTAAACATATATAGATTGATAACTACATTTATATTCACAGAAGAATTTGACAGGTACATATTTGTACCATTTGCATAGGACTTTGGTTCGAACACATTTGGAATACTGCGTACAGTTCTGGTCACCACATTACCAAAAGGATGTGGATGCTTTGGAGAGGGTGCAGAGGAGGTCCACCAGGATGTTGCCTGGTATGGACGGCGCTAGCTATGAAGAGAGGTTGAGTAGATGAGGATTATTTACATTAGAAAGACAGAGGTTGAGGGGGGACCTGATTGAGGCCTACAAAATCATGAGAGGTATAGACAGGGTGGATAGCAAGAAGCTTTTTCCCAGAGTGGGGGACTCAATTACTAGGGGTCACAATTTCAAGGTGAGAGGGGAAAAGTTTAAGGGAGATATGTGTGGAAAGTTCTTTACGCAGAGGGTTGTGGATGCCTGGAACGTGTTGCCAGCGGAGGTGGTAGAGGCAGGCATGATAGCATCATTTAAGATGTATCTGGACAGGTACTTGAATGGGCAGGGAGCAGATGGATACAGATCCTTGGAAGATAGGCAACAGGTTGAGATAGAGGATCTGGATCGGTGCAGGCTTGGAGAGCCAAAGGGCCTGTTCCTGTGCTGTAATTTTCTTTGTTCTTTGTGACACGCTTCCGCATTCACGAAAGAGGAATTGATGGGTATAGATTGATAACTGGACTCTCATATTACACAGCAGAAACTGAGAAGGACAGATTGATGATTACACTCACATCTTCACATGACAGCTACTGACAAGTACAGAACAATGATTATCACTCACACACATACATTCATCGCCTGCAGCACAGCAAACAGTCCTTTCTCTCATCGAGTCTGCACTGTTAAGAAATAACCAGCCAACAATTCTACACTCATTCAGTCAGTATTCAATTTCCATAAATGTATCATGGTGGCAGAGGAACTACCATCCCCACCTTTATCACCAGATAGTTCTCAATTTCTTCACTGAGCAGGAATAGATTTTTTTTTATTCTATCCTCAGGAAGAGGACTTTATAATCATGGACGTTTTGTTTTCAAATTAGCTTAAATTTTGTTCAAATAGCCCTGTGTTTCTCTTGACACTCCAAATGAATTATTACATAAAACATAAGAAAACTACATGCCATTTTTCCAAACAAGCAATACAATAATAGGACCATTCTCATTTATATTTTGCAAGGAGAGTTCAACAGTATTTATTCTTCAGTAAATTTAGTTTGACTATTCCAGTTTTGTCCACTGCATGACAGAAAACAAAATTTCAACACAGAGCAGGGTAATGTCCGCGCCATGAAACAAAGTTAAGTAAATAAGCCAATTTTCTTTCCTGCACAAGCAACATTGTGGTCAGTCAACTGCAATGCAGTTGATTTGTTCATTTCACTTTCCCTTTGGCAATACCATATTAAGTTAACATCTTTACTTTAGCAGTATTCCAAAACTTATGTCGCTATGCAATGTTGAACAATGCTAATATCATCCTGTAAATATCTTTTGATATCACCACTGCTGGTTAGACTCTGCAATGTATCCGTTACAAAGGTCCATTGCTTTTCCCTCCTCAACTCTGAAGAAAAGCGCAGACTTCTTTCTGTTGCAAAGTCTTGCATTTTCAATTGCTTATAAATGCTGTAGGCACAAACAACTGAAGAACATAGGCTTTTTCCCATTTGCGACAGGAGAGATGAACCGAAAACTCTCTCCTCTCCCATTGTGGTTACTGGCTCTCCACTTTACAAGAAATATTTAAACTGCTCAGTAATGCAATACAGGAAGATGGAAATAGGATCAATTAAATGTATTTGTCATGTTTCATAACAGCGGCTCTTTTCAAAAACATCTTTCTATATAAAATCTGGGCATTCACACAACAGAGAGCAGCCCCAGTCCTCAGTGTTAAATTTTAGTTTCCAAGTTCTTCACAAAATAATCTGGCCGTTCTCTGTTGACAGCCTGTCACATATGAGCTAAATTTTAAAGGACAATAGACTGAAACGTGCAATTCCATTGAACAGCACATATCGATGGGTAGAGAAGTACTTCCCAAATGCATAAATTGTACAAGTGAATGGAAGAAACAAAACTAATTGTGCATTCACAAAGAAGACGAAATAGGCTGCACCAGTTAGTCTCCTTATTCATGCAATTAAGGACTTGAAGGAAACTGATTTTCTGATACAACAAATAGTGCAGTGAGATTGTGCCAATACACAGTGAGAACAGAATATCTTACAAAGCACAGAGATGCTGCCAGGTTAGTAGATACCCAGGCAAAAACAAAAAAAAAATGTCATTACTCTTAAAGATCACACAGTTGGGAGAGCTAGCCTTTCATTAAGCGTTAACAGGCCTGGGTGAGAGTGAAGTACTTCAATCCCATTTTGTGAGTGCTTTCCTTTAGGATTAAGTATGAGGTATCATCTCGGCATAAAGTAAATTAGTCTTGTTCACTACATTAGAAATTACTGAAGCTATTGCATGATCAACGATGAATTCTACTGAACAGCCTAAGAAATAAATTGAAATCCAGATTAAATATGCCTCCAAATATCTCACCATGTCTTAGGTTTGGACACATAACTAATGTATCAATTTCCTTTGTAGAAACTGAAGGAAATACATTTAGGCCAAGGTGAAGATGAAACAAACATTGCAATTTAATTTGCTTCCAAATTGGTACAAATTTAAAAAGCAGCATACATCTCGTACAAAAGTACTGAATAAAGATGTTGTTGTTTAATGGACCAAAAAAGAAATCAAATAGTGTCACGAACAGATACAGATACAAACAGACAACCAGAGATTATTGGAAATAGTTTGAAGAAATGCTCATATAATGATCTTGTTACAGGAGGAATAAATTTGAAATACACATTCCGATGAGACTGATCAAACTTATAATCATAAATCGTATAGAGACTTAATATTGTGGATGTTAAGCAAACTGCATCTACAGTGTCAGAGACTGGAAAAGGTATTAAATTATCTTGTTTCATTTATAAGATCTGATTCATATGGCATTGGGTAAAATCTCATTCATGTTGAGCAGCAGAAATTTAAACAACAAAAGAATGTCAGCAGTTCCTACAAGTAACATGTTCAGCATAACATGACATTCATGTACTCATGTGAAATATGATCACAAAGCATGAGGAACACATTGACACACAATACCAGAGACTGAATAGATCCTATGCTGACCGTCAGCCCGATGCTGATGAAAACTAACTATAACCGCACTTACAATCTCGGTGAGAGACTAACTAAAGCAGAAGCACGTCCACACTTTCTTAATGTAAGAAAAACTAATTTATAATACATTAATCCCACCTCATAAAGGGTATCAGACCGTACATGCAGAACTAGAAACACAAGCAGACATTTAGAAAAGGACAGTGTGACTTAGACCAATACCCATCTTTAATTCAGATTGGCAGCACATTAGAAAACTCTCTCTCATACAACAGGTGGATGCTGAAAAGAAAAATTGAATTTGGTACCTGTGGTCAGCATGGACTGTTGGACAAAGGTCTGTTTCCCAGCTGTATGACTCTTTGACGATATTACTATACTCATATTCACAAAGCAGAAACTGATCGGAAGAGACTCACAGTAACACTCCCAAGCCTCACATGGCATAAACATGGAATAACTATGCACTCATATTCACAGAGCAGAATCTGACAGGGAGAAATTAATAATTATATTTCCGTATTCACGACACAGAAACTGACTGGAAAACGTTTATAAATGCACTTAAACATTCACACTGCAGATAATGACAGGGACAGATTGATAACAATGTCCATATATGCACATAGCCAGGAACGACAGGTAAAAATCAATAACATATTCACGTAGAGGAAACTGAGAGTTACAAATTCAAAACTACATTTTTCTATTCACATTGCAGAAATTGATAGTTGCAGATGAATAACTACATTCTCAGGTTCACAGAGCAGAAACAACAGATACAGGTTGAAATTTGCACTCAAATATTCACGTTGCATGTTCATACATTATCATAAACAGATTAATAACAAAACTCACATATCTATACAGCAGAAACAGACACTGATTGCTGTGTGAAGATGCAGTTGCATTGATCAATCAGTCCCTATCAGTTTACACGTGTGGATGTGTGATTTTAGTTATCAATCAATACCTGTCGGTGAATGCTACGTGAATGTGTGAGGCTAGTGTAATAGATGTTAACGACATGGATTTTAGTAAGACATTTGACAAAATACCACATGGCAGATGAATCAGAAATGGAAAAGCTCATAGGATACAGTGCAATGTGTTAAATTGGAAGCAAAGTTGGCTTAGCAACAGGAATCAGATGGTAATGGTTGATGGCTGCCCTTGTGAATAGAAGGCTGTTTCAAGTGGTGTTCCACACAGCTCGGTATTGGGACCTCTGCTGTTTATGTTATATGGTAACAATTTGGACTTGAACATGGGGGATACATTTGGGAAACTTGCAGACAACACAAAAATTGACATTGTAGTGGATAGTGTAGAGGATAGCTATCCGCTCCGAAATGATATAGATGGTTTGGTGGAAGGGGCAGATAAGTGGTACATGGAGTTCAACTCTGATAAGTGTGAGGTAATGCATTTCAGGAGGTGAAACCACAATAAAAAGGAAGACATGAGGCGGTGGGGAGATTGTAGATAAAGCAAGTGGTCTTGGTGTGCAAGTGTACCGGACTATGAAAATAGCAGTACAGGTGGATAAGGTTGTTAAACAAAGTATATAGAATGCTGTCCTTCTTTGGCAGAGGTATAGAACACAAAAGTCGGGGTATAACAATGAAACTGCATAAGACACTAGTGAGGCTGGAATTGAAGTATTGTGTGCCGCTCTGGTCACCACATTACAGGAAGGATGTTATTGCTCTGGAGAGAGTGCAGAGAAGTTTTACTAGAATGTTGCCAGGGCTGGAGAGTTGTAGCTATGAAGAGTGATTGTAGAGGTTGGGGCTGTATTCCTTTGAACAGTGAAAGCTGAGAGTGCCATGATTGAGGCATGTGAAGTTGGGATGGGGAGAGATAGAGTAGTCAGTGGAACCTGTTTCCCTTGACAGAGAGTTTAAAAACCATAGGTTATAGATTAAAGTGAAGTGGCATTATGATGAGAGATGATGGGAGGAAAACCATTTTTGTGAGAGGGTGCTTATCTCAAATACGCTGCCTGAGTTGGTGCTGGAGGCAGAGATTCTAAACTCTTGTAAGAACATACCTGGACCTCCACCTTAAGTTCTGTAAGCTGCAGGGCTATGGGATGTGTGCAGGAAGATGGGATTATGATGGCCATCTGGTGGTGTTCGGGTCAGCATGGACATGATGAGCCAAATGGCCACTTTCTGTGCTGTATCATTTAAGTTGATCTAACGTTCTATATCATTCTGTCCCTGTTAGTCTCTGCTGTGTAATACATAAATAATTTACCAAAGATTTAGAGGGACACATTGATAACTACACTGACACATTCAACAAGTAGGAACTAACATGAATAGATCAATAACTAAACTCATATCCACAGACAAGCTTGCATTAGGTACTTCCAGTCATGGAGTTGTACAGGTATCGTTTACATTTGGGACCTCACTCAAATGGTGTTAAAGTTTTTAAAAATGATCAGACAAGGAGCAGCTCAGGGCAAGATTGGAATCAGACCCATAGTTATGTTAGAATTCCTGGATGATAATAAAATATCCAAATGATTATTAACTAAATGTTGTGTTGAACAGTTAAACATTGTCAAACCCAACTGATGTTAGTTTACAGGAGCTATCTCTTCTGTCTTCCTCCAGAAAAACACTTGAAGGAACAAGACAAAGTAACATTTCTCCAGTACAAAGCCAAGTGTGACCAGATCCTTCTGACAAACAGCAGGTATGTTCCCACTGTCAGAGCAGAGAACATCCTTTCACAGTCACAGAGCAGATTGAATTAGACACACAATGAGCTAAATTTCCAACAGATAAGTTGGAGGAAATGAAACTTTATTTTTCTTTTCTCTCCATTCAAAATACCCAGTTCCAACAAATTTCAGCATTCATCACGCATTGACATTTACACCATTTTTGAAGATGGATAGACTGACAGTATACGCTCAGCAACTGAAAGAAATCTACATAAAATTACTCTAATAACAACTATCACATAATGAATCACACCTCCACCGAAAATATTACTGGCTGCTGACAATTAAGCCGCTTTTACAAGTAGAAAGTGACCAGTATGGATTGATACCTAACCTCACTCATTTGTATTGCAAATGCAGACAAAAAAAATGATGATGAGACTCACATATTGACATTGCAGAAACTGACAGGTAAAGATTGATAAAGACATTCACATATTCACATCATAGAAACTGGTATGCACACGTTAGTATACAACACTCACATTCACATAGCAAACGGACAGCAACTGAACGATAACTACGCTCACATATCCACATAGCAGAAACTGGCAGGTACATATTGATGACAACTCCCAATTTCACAGAGCATAAAGTGACAGGTACAGATTTGTAACTGCAATCACATATCCACAGATTTAAAAAATACTGACGGTTACAGTTTGATAACTATACTCAAATATTCACAAAGTAGATTCTCACAGGTACGTATTGATAACTTTACTTGCAAATTGTAAGGTACTGATAGGTACAGGTTTCTGGACGTGCACATATCCATATAGAAGAAATTGACAGGAAGAGTTTGGTTGTAACCTTGCAGACAGCAAGAACTGCAGATGCTGGAGTCAGCCTTCCTGGTTACACATGGCATAAACTGACAGGTACAGTTTGATAACTACTCTCATTCACAGAGCAGAATCTGACAGGTCCTTTTTGATAACTGCACTCACATGATCACCAAGCAGAAACTTAGAGATTGAGAACAGTGGCACTCAGTTGGCAGAAACTTACAGGTACACATTGATAATTGCTGTCACACTTGCAATGCAGGAACTGTCGGGGTCAGATTAATAACTATGCTGTTGTTGACTTGCTCGCCGAGCTTGTTGTTATTTGTTTACAGACATTTTGTCACCATACTACATAATACCTTCAGTGCACCTCTGATGATGCATTGCTGTTCTGTCCTGCTTGCAGTCTATGTGCTGCAGTTTGCTGGGGTGGGTGGCATCACTTCCTGATTTGTTTCTTAATGCTTGGTATATGGGGTCCTGCTCTACGTATTTGTTAATCGCATTCCAGTTTGAATGTCAGGCCTCCGGGAATTCTCATGCATGTCTTTGGTTGGCTTGTCCGAGGATGACTATGTTGTCCCAGTCAAATTACTGTCCCTCTTTGTCCATGTGCATTGAGATGAGTGATAGTTGGTCATGTCTCTTGGTAGCTACTTGGTGTTTACGAATCCTGATGGCTAATTTCCTGCCAGTTTGGCCTTTGTAATGTTTTTGGCGTCTTTGCATGATATCTTGTAAATAACGTTGGTTCTGTCAGTTGTGGTTGTTGGATCGGGGTAATATGGTGGTCATTTCTGATATGTTTTTCATGTATGGTCGGGTGACTATTGTCTCTGGACGTGCTGTGTTATCCACTTGTCGTCTGTTGTGTAGGTATCGACGGACTACGCTTTTCAGGTAACCGTCGTTTCTATAGACACTGTATTGGTGTTCCTCCTTGGCTTTACACAGCTTCGGGTGCTGCAGTGTGTTGTGGCTCACTTGAACAGTGTTTTGATGCAGCTCCATTAGTGGGTACTGGGATGATTGCTATTGTAGTTGAGTACCTGATTAGTATGTATTAAAAACTGTAATAACTACACTCTCAGACTCTCGTAACTGAAACTGACAGATAACTAAATTGATAACTAATTGGTAACTAAACATTCACACAACAAAACAGTGTCATGGATAGACTGACAATTTCAGAAACATATTCACTGAGTAGAAACTGATTGAAAGAGAATGATATCTATACTCAGGTACCCAGATAGCAGAAACTGACAGGAACAGGTTGATGATAACACTCTCAGTTTCACATAGCATAAACTGACAGGTATTGATATATGATTATACTCAAGTATTCACAGAGCAGAACCTCACTGTTACATATTGAAAACTGCACTCGCAAATTCATCTCACAGAAACTGATAGGTACAGATTCTCATATTAACATAGCAGAAACTGACTGGTAGAATCTGAGAATGAACTCACATCTTCACACAGCAGAAAGTGAATAGTATGGACTGATAATGGCACTTGTTCATTCATGTTACAGAAACTGACAGGCGTCAATGGATAACAACACTCCCTTATTCAAGTCTGACAAACTGACAGGTACAGGGTGATAACGACACTCTCTCATTCCAATTGCTTTAACTGACAGGTACAGATTGATGATGGCACTCATACATTCACATAACCGAGTCAGATAGATAACTGCATTTATTCACATAACACAAACTGTGAGGACTAGGTTGACAACTACACTCACACATTCACAGAGCAGAAACTGAAAGGTCCAGATAGATACCACGCTCTCATATTCACACAGCAGAAACTGTCAGGAATAGACTGATAATAACACTCTCTGTTTCACACAGCATAAACTGACAGGTTCAGTTTGATAACTACACACATTGATTGAGTAGAAAACACCAGGGATAAATTGATAACTAAACTCACAGACTGACATTGCAGAAACTGACATGCATAGATTGATAACTATATTCATCTTCTCACCGCAGAAAATGACAGGGTCAGGTTGTTAACTACAGTCACACATGCATATTACAGTAACTTGCAGGGACAGATTCATGACACTCACAAGTTGACATGACAGAAACTTGACTGAGACAGACCGATAACTACACTCCCTTATTCACATTGCACATACCTACAGGAACAGGCAGAGAAGTACACTATCACACTTGCATATCAGAAAGTGTCAGTTACAGATTGATAACTGTGCTCAAATAGTCAGCTGGCAGAAGCTAACATCAGATCGATAACTAAACTCAAATATTGTAATAGCAGAAACTATAGAGACTGAAAATGACACTCACAGTCACAGAGCTTAAAACAAAAACTGACACATTCAGATTGATATTACCTCACAATCACATAGCAGAAACGGGCAGGGAGAGAATGATAATTACACAAACATTCACGGAGCAGGAAGTAACAGGTACTGACTAACAACTGCACTGTCATATTCCCAGTGCAGAATCTGATAGGAACAGACTGATAAATACACACACACACATTCAGATAGCATTGACTGTCTGAGAAAGATTGATGACTGCACTCCCGTATTACCTTTTCAGAGACTGACAGGAACAAATTGATAATAACACTCCCAGTTTCGTAGAATATTAACTGACACTCACGCATAAACCTGACAGAAATTGTCAGGTACAGATCAATTACTAAACTCTCATTTATGTCACAGAGACTGACAGGTAAAGACTGATGATGACAGCCATACATTTACATAGTAGGAACTGACAGGCATAGATGGATAACCACACTCCCATATTAACATAGCAGAAACTGAAGGGGTCAGGTTAATAACTACAGTCACATTTGAATTACAGAAACTAACAGGGGCACATTGATGATACCAATCACACATTCACATGACAAACTGACAGGTACAAATCGATAACTAAAGTCACATATTCACATAGCAGAAACTTTGAGGTAGAGACTGATAATGACAGTCATACCTTCACAGAGCAGGAACTCACAGGCATGGATTGATAACTAAATTCATATTTTAACATAGTGGAAACTGACGAGCATAGATTGGTAACTGCATTCACGTTATCTCGTCAGCTGCAACCAACAGGTACAGATAGATAACTACATTCACACCTTAAATACTGACAGTGACAGATAGATAACTACACTCCCATCCTTTGCGTATCAGATAAGTGCACTCAAATATTGACACATCAGAAGCTGACAGGTACTATTTAATATCCAAACTCTGATATTCACGTACCAGAAAATGGCAGGTACAAATTGATAACCACACTCACATGCACACATCACAGAAACTGACAGGGAAAGACTGATAAAAGCATTCAGACATTCACATCGCAGAGTCTGGCAGCAACAGAGTGATAACTAAACTCTCACATTTTTATAACAGAAACTGTCATGGATAGACTGAAAATTTATTGATCGAGCATAACCTGACAGGTACAGAGTGATAACTGCTGCCAAACATTCACAGAGTACATACAAAAGTAAACAGATTGATAACTAAACTGCCATTTTCACATGACAGGAAACTGACGGGGACAAATTAGTAAATACACTCATATATTCACGTAGCAAAGACTGATATGGACAGAATGATAACTACAATTACACATTCACACGGCAGAATCTTTCAGGAATAGACTGATAATTGTACAAACAAACTCACTTAAGAGAAACTGACAGTCACAGATTTAAAACCACACTCTCATTTTCACAAACTAAAAACTGGCAGGTACAATGTGACAACTGCACTCAAACAGTCACAGAATAAAGTCTCCCAGGTACAGTGTGATAACTGCACTCTCACATGTGCCTAACAGAAACTAAACTCACATATTGACAGAGCAGAAATTGGCAGGTACAGACTAATGCCTGCACTCTTGTATTGATACAACAGAATGGACGTGTATGTACGAGTAACTACACTCATGCATTTTCTGTCAGGCATAGATTGAGAACTACACCCACACATTCACATAGCACAGATCGAAAGGTACAGACTAATAATGTCACACATTTGGACGACAGAAATTGACAGAAGGAGGTGACCTGAGATATTGAGGGTCTGGTCAGGAAAGGGAAGAAGGCATACATTGAGTTTAAGCTATCAGGCTCAAGTGAATCCCTTGATAAATATAAAAAGTGTAGGATCACACATAAGAGGGAAATCAGAAGAGCAAAAAGATGGCATGAAATGGATCTGGTGGAAAAGGTTAAAGATAATCCCCAGAGTCTCTATCGCTATATTAAGAGTAAAAGGTTGGCTAGGGAGTGAAGAGGTACCCTTAAAGATTAGGATGGTGGTCCATGTGTGGAGCCACAGGAAATGGGGAGGATTTTTAATGAATGTTTTTCCTCAGTGTTCGCTGAGGAGAGAATCATGGATACTAAGGAAATAAGGGAAGGAAGTGGAGATATTTTGGACTGCATACATGTTACCAGAGAGGGAGTGTTTGCAGCCTTAGATCATATTAAGGTGGATGAATTCCCGAGGCCTGATCAAGTCCATTCTCGGATTTTGTGGGAAGCTAGGGAAGAAATTGCAGAGGCCCTACCCTTGCAGAGATTTTTGCTTCATTTTTAGCCACTGGTGAAGTTCTGGAAGACTGGAGGGTGGCTAATGTTGTTCCATTGTTTAAGAAAGGGAGCAAAGAGAATCCAGGGAACTTCCACCCAGTGAGCCTAACATCAGCGGTAGGCAAGTTATTGGAGAGGATACTGAGTGACAGGATCAATGAACATTTGGCTAGTCAAGGTTTGATTACGGATAGTCAGCATGGATTTGTGTGCGGGAAGGCACATCTGACAAATCTTTGAGTTTCTCAAAGAGGTAATCAAGTGGATAGATGAGGGGAGGGCAGTGGATGTAGTCTGTATGGACTTTAGTAAGGCCTTTGACAAGGTCCTGCATGGCAGGCTAGTAATGAAGGGATCCAGGGAGAGCTAGCTAATTTGATTCAAAATTGGCTCAATGGTTAGGAAGCAGAGTGTGATGGTTGAAGCTTGTTTCTCGGACTGGAAGCCTGTGACTCGTGGTGTGCCACAAGGGTTGGTGCTGAGACCTTTGTTGGGTGGCTCGGTATCTCGTTGGTTAGCACTGCTGCCTCACAGCACCAGGGACCCGGGTTCGATTCCATCCTCAGGCAATTGTCTGTGTGGAGTTTGCGCATTCTCCCCGTGTCTGCATGAGTTTCTTCCGGGTGCTCCGCTTTCCTTCCACAGTTCACAGATGTGCAGTCTCGGTGGATTGGCTCTGGGAATTTGCCCGTAGTGTTCAGGGATGTGTCGGTTAGGTGGGTTATAGGGGAGATTGGTCCGGGTGAGATGCTCTGAGGGTTGGCATGGACTTGTTGGGCCGAGGGGCCTGTTTCCACACTGTAGGGATTCTATGATTGCGTGATAAGTGATCTTGATGTGAATGTACAAGGCATAATTAGTATGTTTTCCAGTGATACAAAATTAGGAGGTATTGTTGATAGTGAGGAAGGTTATCAAAAATAACAGAGGGATTTAAGAAGGACCTGAGGGAGTGGTGCATATGTGGAATAAGCTGCCAGAGAAAGTTGTTGAGGCAATAGCAGCACTGAAAAAACATTTGAATGGGAAGGTTTGAGAGGGATATAGACCAAATGCAGGCAATTGGAATTAGCTGAGAGGGCACCATGGTCAGCATGTCAGTGGAGTCCAAAACTAGAGGGCATGGGTTTTGGATGAGAATTCAAGATTTCAAAGGAACTGAAGGTGGGCAATGTTTGCACACAGAGAGTGGTGCGTAACTGCATTGAACTGCCAAAGGAAGTGGTGGAGGTCAGGACAACTACAACATTTAAAAGGCATCTGGACGGGTACATGAATAGGAAGGGCTTAGAGTGATGTGGGCCAAATGCTGGCGAATGGAACTAGATTAATTTAGGATATCTGGTTGCCATGGATGAGGTGGACCCAAGAGTGCTGTACATCTTTATGACTGTATGACAGGAACAGATTGTGAGAGAGTAATAATCATCCACACTGCATCAACAGACAGTGTCAGATGGATAACTGCACTCCCATTTTCATATAGCAGAGACTGACAGATATTCGACAAACTATCCCTCATTAAACCTCGATCTCTGAACAACACAATACTGCTCACAGTGTAATGCAGAAATCACAGAGTAATGAAACAAACTAATGTTACACACAAAAGGTTGCTGTGAGCAGAATGAATACATTGTCGCAATTAAAAACTCTCAGGTATTGTGTTCAAAATATCATTAAATGACAATAACAAGTTAAATTTAGAGTGAGCAAGGAGTTTGATCCATGTACAAAATTTCGGTTTGTGTTTCACATTTCGTTGCAGATCCTGACAGATCCACATTGTGTCCCACACTAACCAATCACAGAGAGGCTGATGTCATGGTCTGACATTCTTGTAAACTACCCAATCAGGAACAAGGATTTCCCCCATCCTTCATTAGCATTGCTGACGCCGTCAGGCTATAAAATGCGAGCTCCGAGCCCACTTTCCCTCATTCTGTATCTGAAACTGACTGTCATTATGGCAGATGAGAAGAAAGCGCAGCCAACTTCCAAGAAGGGCGCGAAGAAAATCATTAAGAAAGCGCCAGGGAAAGGCAGCAAGAAAAGGAAACGATCCAGGAAAGAAAGTTATTCCATCTATATTTACAAAGTGATGAAGCAGGTTCACCCCGACACCGGCATCTCCTCCAAGGCCATGAGCATCATGAACTCGTTCGTCAACGATATTTTCGAGCGTATCGCGGGGGAGGCTTCCCGCCTGGCCCATTACAACAAGCGCAGCACCATCAGCTCCCGGGAGATCCAGACCGCCGTGCGGCTGCTGCTGCCCGGGGAGCTGGCCAAGCACGCCGTGTCGGAGGGTACAAAGGCGGTGACCAAGTACACCAGCTCCAAGTGAGACACCACATTGTGCTGAAAGCACACACAAATCCAAAACCCAAAGGCTCTTTTAAGGGCCACCCACAATTTCCCTGAAACAGCTGAACCGTTTTAACTTAGATAGTGGGAACTGCCGATGTTGGAGAATCTGAGACATCAAGGTGTCGAGCTGGATGAACACAGCGGGCCAAGTAGCATCAGAGGAGCAGGAAAGCTGACGTTTCGGGTCGAGACCCTTCTTCAGAAATGAAGTTTTAACTTAATAATTGATTCTGGGTCTGTATAATTAATGTCCCTAAACTTTGTGTTCCTTTTTAGTAAAGGTTCGAAAAGTTATCGTGTGGTCCCTGACCCTCTGCCCTTTATTCGCGGTTGCGTACATACGCAGTCTCTTTTCCCTGCCTGTATAGAGAGATATTTATCGTCACGGAGTCATTTTTCACCAACTTCTTTATTTTCCAGTTACTCTTTAACCCATAATCAGGGCAGAAGCTGCAGTGCCCCGTGGGGTATGAAACACGAGTTTCACCCCCTGGAAAGAAAAGTAACTGTTCGAGTCCCACGAATAGATTTTGCAATTTACTTGTCCTTTTTCATTAAATTTTCAAAACTCCACTGAGACTTCGTCTGATTTTTGCAGAATGCTGTAAATGAGGCTTTCAGCTGTCGATGAGAGGCTTTCAAAATGAACTGAGATCAAGCCAGAATAGCTGCCGGATTGCGATAGCAAGTGTGAAACTGTGGCTGAAGTTTGATTAGGGACGGCAACTTTAAACTATTGTTTAAAGTTTAAACGCGCTCACCCGGAAGAACGTTATGTGAGGTTTCATAAATATAGCAGGGTGCACTTGTAATGTGAAAGTGAATTAAATTCAAAGAAAAATTGAATTATTTATTCCTCTTTGTAAAACATTTTCCTATTTCTTACATGTTGGACGGTTTTTCAAACTTGTCCCGGTGGATAATGAATCCTAAATTTCTCCCGTGGCAACGAAAATGAATGACCCCGTATTTGAGACCCACGAATAGAAGTATCGTGCGATTTCTGTTTTGTTTCAATTTCCAAATCTCTACGTGAATTTATCCGAATTTATTTTCAGAATGCAATACGTGGGGCTTCCTATTGTCGGTGAGAGGCTTTCAAAATGAACCGAAGAAACAGGGAAGTCTGATCGAGCACAAGAAGTGAGGGCCACTTGACAAAATTTTCGGAAGACGGTGTTGCTTAGGGAGTGAGAAAGAGAGTTTATGTGAAGAATCCATTTGTAATCTAAAAGGAAATTAAATCGTAAGCATTTATGCACTATTCTTTGTAAAACGTCTTCCTCGTATTGTCCATATTGGCGGGCTTTTCAAATCGGAAAGTAAACGGTTGATGATTTGGCGCCGGTATTTTCCGGCCTCCGCCCCGGGCCCTCTCCGGATTGGTGAGTGAAGCAGATATCTGATTGGGAATTTTAGCTATAGTAGGCGATACTGAACAATGTGACCAATCAGCAATGGCCGCACCACCATTCCTCCCGAAGGTATAAGAGGCCGGAATGTGAGCGTATTGCATCATTCGCTGTGAAAATGCTTTTGAGATTGTTGCCATGTCTGGGAGAGAAAAGGGCGCTGGTGGGAAAGCTCGCTCGAAGGTGAAGTCCCGGTCGTCCCGGGCTGGCCTGCAGTTCCCGGTGGGCCGTGTTCACAGGCTCCTGAGAAAGGGCAACTATGCTGAGCGTGTGGGTGCCGGAGCGCCGGTCTATCTGGCTGCGGTGCTCGAGTATCTGACGGCTGAAATCCTCGAGTTGGCCGGTAACGCGGCCCGGGACAACAAGAAGACCCGCATCATCCCCAGGCACCTCCAGCTGGCCGTGCGCAACGACGAGGAACTCAACAAGCTGCTGGGAGGGGTGACCATCGCTCAGGGCGGGGTGTTGCCTAACATCCAGGCCGTGCTGTTGCCCAAGAAAACCGCCGCTGGGGGCGCCACTAAGAAGTGAAGAGACCGTTATTTCATCTGACAATCCAAAGGCTCTTTTAAGAGCCACCCACAACATCCGTGAAAAGCAGCTAGACAGTCACTAGTAGTCTATTAGTTCTTTTAATGTAAAAACTCTGCCCTCTAATGAGATTTTTGGTTTTTTTTTTAAGACTTCTAGTTTTATCTTGGCTTATTCTGGAACAGCTGTCTGACTAGAATAGTAAATTTGGTGATTTTTGCAGTAAGGGACATATAAATAATAGCTAAAGGGGGTGTTTCTATTAATACGCTGACAGGGAACGCCTCCACAGCAGAAAGAGGCCCTTCGAGTCTGAATCGACCCTCCGAAGAGCGTATACTGGAAGGGGAAAAAGAGAGATCTTTTGAAATTTAGTTATAACTGGGGAAACACTAAGGGAGACAATGGGCACACAGGCGTTTTACCGGGAATTTGTAAGCTTTTGCATACACGGAGTCCACTACTTCAATTGTATTTTGTGACGACTGCTAAAATCTCAACTTATAACTTTTGTCTTCAAATGTGACGAGCGCATCTCCCAGACCCAGTCAGTTCCTGTAATTGCTGCTGCATTGACAAACTGCAGCAACAGCACACTGTGTTTACATTAAACAAGGAAATAGCGCCTACCGATTGCTGCTTTCTGTCAATCATATATCTCATGTATACACGGAACATTCAGTTATGTTCTGCGATCAATCTCTAACTTCGCTGCCGCTGCTTGAATTTTGTCTTCAAATTAATGTGACAAATGCACTTCTCAGCCTGATTCAACTTATTTAATACCAGCCGAAACGATGGAGCGCAACAACAGAAAAGGATCGGTGTATTATAAAATAAGCAAGGGTCCCTACTTATTGCTGCTCTCTCTGAATGGATTAATGGTTCTGAAAAGAGCCGTTGTGTTTCTCGGGATTAACGTACAGGGCCGGGCACGCTCCGTTTAGGCGCGCTCCCCGCGGATCCGGCGGGCTAGCTGGATGTCTTTCGGCATGATGGTGACTCGCTTGGCGTGGATGGCATACAGGTTGGTGTCCTCAAACAGCCCCACCAGGTAAGCCTCGCTGGCCTCCTGCAGGGCCATCACGGCCGAGCTCTGGAACCGCA
>NW_025965689.1:901125-901924 GCF_021869965.1 Rhincodon typus
ATTCCTCTTTGTAAAACATTTTCCTATTTCTTACATGTTGGACGGTTTTTCAAACTTGTCCCGGTGGATAATGAATCCTAAATTTCTCCCGTGGCAACGAAAATGAATGACCCCGTATTTGAGACCCACGAATAGAAGTATCGTGCGGTTTCTGTTTTGTTTCAATTTCCAAATCTCTACGTGAATTTATCCGAATTTATTTTCAGAATGCAATACGTGGGGCTTCCTATTGTCGGTGAGCGGCTTTCAAAATGAACCGAAGAAACAGGGAAGTCTGATCTAGCACAAGAAGTGAGGGCCACTTGACAAAATTTTCGCAAGACGGTGTTGCTTAGGGAGTGAGAAAGAGAGTTTATGTGAAGAATCCATTTGTCATCTAAAAGGAAATTAAATCGTAAGCATTTATGCACTATTCTTTGTAAAACGTCTTCCTCGTATTGTCCATATTGGCGGGCTTTTCAAATCGGAAAGTAAATGGTTGATGATTTGGCGCCGGTATTTTCCTACGGTTTCCACGCAGAGGAATTTTGTTTTATTTTCAAATCTCCCCGCGGGTTCTATCCGGTTTTGCAGAAAGCTATAAATGAGGCTTTTTGCTGTCGGCGGGAAAATTTCAAAGTGAACCGAGATGAAAGTAGAACAGCTGCCGGTCCGGCATCGCAAAAGTAGAAATATTGTTGATCTCGTGCAATAGGTAGTGCGATTGTAAAATATTGTTTAAAGCAGTAATGCGCTCAACGAGAAAGAAATAGTTGTGTGATACTTTTGTCAATATATCCGGGTGCTGATGTGAAATAAA